>NC_141341.1:13785000-13870000 GCF_037954235.1 Aulostomus chinensis
ATAAAAAAAGAAATAGTTTTTTTTGTTTAATCCGTCCGTAAAAACTGCAGCTCAGACGTCCATTCATCACAAGTAGATTAAACAACTGATTATACATTCCCGCTATAGGAAATTGCTCCTAGATTATCCAAAGAAAAGAAGACCCAGGCCCACTCGCTGCCCACCGACGTGCCTAGAACCGCCGCATTTTACGCACAAACCCCAAAATGTGCGCAAGGCTGAACGTCCGGCGCTGATATCTCCTCGCATACTGACAGCAAGACGTAAAAGAGGGAAAAAACGTAGGCCTTCTTCTCCCTTTTAAACCTCGACGCTGTCCACGTCCTCAAAAAGAATGGATCTAATTAAAACGTTGCAGTCGTCATCGTCGCCAAGGTTTTGCCAAACGCGTTCTGGTGGAGAGGAGGCTGGGAGATGCAGGACCACATGACTGAGTCAAAGCTGCAGAGGGATGGGAGTCAGATTGGGTTTCTCCTCTCCTATTGGCCGGTGGGCTGACTTTTGACACGCAGACCAGAGTCCCTCCTGCCGTATAAATAGGCCTGATAGAACTTTATTATTCTAGCATCACGGCTGCAGGCTTCTGCTAAGTTTGGAGTTACTCGCGTCACCACAACTGTATGCCTGCTTGAAGGTGGTTTAAATACAGGGGCTCAGCAGCACAAGGAGTCTGCATGTCCGCTTAGACATGCTCAGCTTTGTGGATACCCGGATTCTGTTGCTGCTTGCAGTAACTTCTTACCTAGCATCATGTCAATGTAAGTTTTCATATCTGCTCTTTTCTCTGATGGATATTTTTCACCACTGCTTGAGGATCTTGCGCTTTGGCTTTTGTTTGGAACTTACATCAAGGTCAACCTGAAGACAGCTCAAAGCACTGCTGAATAAAACTCAGCGGAATGAGTTCATGCAGAGGAATCTTCACTTCTTCTCTTTTTTCTTTTTTTTTCCAAGGATACAATAATTGTCATAGGATTAGTTCCCGAGAGGGAGAGCTGCACGCAAGCAAAAAAAAAACCAAAACAACAAAAAAAAGCTCTGGCTTTGAAAGAGGCATTTGAAGTAGTCAACGTTAAAGTTTAATAGAGTTACTAAACTAGGCTGAATGTGCATTTTCTTTTAGTCAAGGGATGAAAAGATTTGGGGCGTTGTACGCATTGTTCCATCCAGACAGGGAATGAGGCTTTATAATAGGAAACTGTAGGGGCTCCCCCTGGTGGCCGCTAGTGCAAACTTCCTATCGTAACCATTCGTTTTTTTCCCCCATCTGAACTAATCAAAAACATGTAGAAATAAAATTACTTACTTAAAAAAAAAATCCGGAATTTTTGGATTAATTTCGTGAAATTAGGCGCCTTACAGTTCAATCCAGCATTTTTGTAGTATTTCGTGAAAAGAAAACTATTTTATCATATCTTGCTGCTTTTACAGGCTTTATCTGCTTTATTGGCTTTATAGTTAAACTTATCAACAGTGAAGTACCTCAGATAAGGAGATGATCAGTATCACGTCACTTGGAGCGCCCAACTGCGCCCCCTTGTGGTCCAAATTGTACACGACGCTTTAGAGTTCACGGGGAGGTCCCATCAGTGCCGATCAGCCATGAGCAGCTGGTCCACTTTCAGAGGGGACTGATGTCCACCTGCACTGAGGCTTAATACCTGCAAATAGACAGAAGACGGAAACACGACCGTCAGCCACGTTTGAAGAAAGCAGAATATCCAAAACAATTGAATTATTGGATGCTATTAATCCAAATCAGCCTGATTGAAATAGAAATTAACTTGAATAATCGTTTATTCATTTTTTTTTAACAATACACTAGAAAAGCTTTGATGTTTCTGCTTTCTAAAAACGCTCCTGTCTTGTTTGCAGCAGCAGGCCAACTATTCCTGACTTCCAGGCATGAAGGAACCTGCTCAGGCCTGTTAGCTGTGGCAGCCTTGATATAAGTGTGGAATGCTATTAAACCCTGAGATTTACATTCATGGCAGACGTGTGTTCCTGTGCTGGGATCCCTCAGCTGGCTCTCGCATCCACGTTGCCACGTTCAATCCGGTTGTTGGCAAATAACCAAGCTGATCGTGTTAAACTTGACAGCAGCACTGATGCTAACATGTCCCACGTAGATAAGGTGGAGGCTTCCTGTTTCACAGTGAATATTAATGTTGGTTTTCTGCACAGATATGCATCATGGAGATATTCCGTGTACATTTTTTCCGTTTTTTTTTCTCACTCAAAGGACATCAAGGAGAGGTTAATGCACCGATGAGCTATTTAGATAGAGATGGACAGAAGTTACATTTGTAATGTTTCTTTTTCATGTTTGTTTTGCTCTGAAAATCATGTTCTAATGGTCCCTTTTCTCTCCCCACCCGCCTCCTCTTCCTCCTCGTCTTCATCTGTCCAATGCCACAGCCTCGGTTAGTACACATGCATGCAATCATGACTCTATTTAAAAGAAAGTTTTACCTTTTGCATCTTCTTGACTGCCACAAAAAAGCTGTGAATCCCTCCGTTGAAGGTCTATGGTCTTGATTCTCAGAGTAATCTCAACGGCAGCACAGCATTTCATTGAAGAATTTCTCCCCCTCGACAAAGTTATTTCCCTGAGTTTTCTCCCCTTCCTGTCCGTGATAGGTGAGGGTCCTATTGGCTAAAGTTTGTGTCAGTGAAAGCTAAAACCTCAGAGCTGAGGCACCTATGGGGCCTGGTACAAAGGGTCCTTTCTGAGGACAGCAGAGAGGGGGCAGAGGGAGATTTTGCCCCCCTAACAGCTGGCTTTGGGTCAGTTGTCTGCCTACCTCTGTTGCTTCACTGGCATTTAAATTTAGATGCAAAAAATACTGGTCTCGGATCAGCAACTGAAGGTTGATATATTGCATCCTTTTATTGAAGTTGTTTCAAATGAAACGATTGAAACCGAATTATCCCCGATGAGTTTGTTGAAACGATTCTGCTGGTCACTGAGGTTACCTGAGGTTCTAAAGCTGCAGAACGTGTATGTTTCTAGGACCGACGCGCTCTCACTGCTGCGAGCGTGTTGAGTTTCTGTGCACATTTATATCTGCTACCATATCTTTACGTATCTAACTATCATGAGCATGATACTCTCGTGATATTCTGCATGCTGGCTTTTATGAACCGAATGTTTGCTGTCGCCTAGAAATTACTAAAGTAATTAAAGCTTAAACAAATTTATCTTCCGCTTATTCGTCTTCTTTTCCATTAAGGGAACACTCTAGGCGAGCACGTAATATTTTTCTTATGTGTGAGCAAACACCTGAAGTGCGGCATGTCTGACACACAGGTTTAGGCTGAAGAGGGTCAAAGGGCACGATTGTGATGTCTGGTCTCACCCCTGACATGTGTTTGAACTTGCCTCTCAAGTTTATCTACATGTGCATTCAAAGATATGCCATGTGATTATTATTCTTTGGCTTTAGTTGGATGTAGTGCCGATGTGAGAGTGGCCTGCTGGGTGTCGAGTTGTCTGGTTTGCATTTTAAGCTGACAAAGGGATTTTTTTTTTTTCCTGCCGCAGGGCCCCAGAGGAGAGAAAGGACCTCGAGGTGACAGGGTAAGCTGAAGCGAAACTTTGGATTTTTTGGGGGAAATAAATATTGTTAAATATAAAAATGTAACAATTTTATTGGGTTTATTTCTGAGCTACTTTTTGCTTAATCTTTGTTGACATCATTTGACCTTGTAACCTCATTAGACCACGCCCCTTTGTTTACATCACCCATAGCTGTTTAATATGCCTTTTTGCAACTGCTGTGAATAGTAATGATAGACACTATTTGAAATATCATAACCTGATTTTTTTCAATAAAATAGCCTTTTTTTATGTTTGTACCCATTTTATGTCACAAGTTTACATGCTTCGCTAAGCTACGTGTTTATTCATTAATCTTCTGTGCGTGCAGCCTTTATATATCTGTTTCCTCATGACCTTGTCTGTGTTTTGCAGGGTCCTAGAGGCCCTGATGGAAAAGATGGTTCCCCCGGACTCCCTGGCCCCCCTGGTCCCCCTGGTCCCCCTGGACTCGGAGGAGTGAGTTCACCTCTTTTGTAACATCTCAAAACTTGTCTAAAGACATCTGTGTCGACCTGGATCTTATGAAGGGGCTGCAGTAAATGACAGTGTTCACCCTGCTGCTGCGTCACACTGGTCCTTAGCGACCTCTGTTGACCCCCCTGCCTCATTGGTGATGTTGTAACCTAGTGACCTTTGACCTGTTGTCACTGACATCATGGATGCAACGTAAAAATGCTACAATTATCTTAGTTTGATTTTAAATAATATTTGGTGCACACAATTTTGCTTCTGTGTAGTGGAATTATTATCTCGTGTCAAGTTTTCAGTCCTGGCAACAGCCCGTTGTGTCAGCCGTGCATCAGAATCTCAAGGAACATTAGAAATGTCGAGGTTTTAAATCTAATCTGGATTTCTTTTTTGCTGTTCAACAGAACTTTGCTGCTCAGTATGATGGTGTCAAAGCTCCTGATCCCGGCCCTGGACCCATGGTGAGAGCCCCCCACTCTCTCTCTCTCTTCACACAAACCCATGAACACACACACACACACACACACACACACACACACACACACACACACACACACGCACACGCACGCACATTAGGATAACTTAATAATCATGAACTTTCTTCTTCTTCTTAGGGTATGATGGGCGCTAGAGGACCACCCGGACCTCCTGGACCCCCTGTAAGTTTTAAGAGTTAATCAGCTATGTATTCTAAACCCAACACACCTTTACATCCTGGCATCTATGTCCTGACTGACTTCTGGGCCTCTTATCATTCAACAGGGTGCTCAGGGACACACCGGACACGCTGGTGAGCCTGGAGAGCCTGGACAGACTGTAAGATCATCCTCCAAATTCGTTTGATGATTATGGAACTAGAACTGTGGCGCTAACATGATACCTGAAGCATGTCTGTAGCATATCTGTCGCTTCATGATGCTCTGCTTTCTTTCCAAGGGCCCCGTTGGTGCTCGTGGTCCCCCTGGACCTCCTGGCAAAGCTGGTGAGGACGTAAGTATACATTTGTGCTCCTATACATCTTTTGTGATGTTTTTTCTGAGCTGCTGGCAAAGTTTCAGTGTGAAAATTTAAAGGCCATTTTGTTCAATTCAAGGGTAACAACGGCAGACCTGGCAAACCTGGAGACAGAGGTGTCCCCGGTCCTCAGGTATGAACCACAGAACTGGCATTGGACTGGCATCAACATATATGAGCAAACATATGAAAAAGGAGGATGTCTCAGTGATGCGGTCTTTATTATAAATCACAGGGTGCTCGTGGATTCCCCGGAACCCCTGGACTTCCTGGCATGAAGGGACACAGAGTGAGTCATGGTCTTTTTCTGCTGCTTTGCCTGCTTACCAGATAAAATATGTGCCAGAGCAGAATAAAACAGAGGAAGAGTCATAGTGAATGTCACCGGGAGCCACTGTGGATCTAACCTCTCATCCCCCATGGACCTAACCTAAATTGTACAGCTCAACAAGCTAAAATTTTATCAACATTTTTGCTGATATACACTCCTGCTGAGGACTTGGATCATAAATCACTGAACACATTTATCTAGAATGCTGGTCCGCCATTTTGGATTGGATCCCTTTGACATCTGGAGGCTCATCTCCCATCATCAAATTGTTGCTGTGTTTCAGGGTTACACTGGTCTGGATGGACGCAAGGGAGAGCCTGGTGCTGCTGGCGCCAAGGTAAGAAATCCTTCACCTGATTCATTGGCTACCTTTACTGAGCTTTCACATGAAGAGAGAACTTTATGGAAAATAGACACATCCTTGTAACAGCAGACCTACTGACCTATAACACATCATCACCCTAACTGACCATGTCCCTCTCCACCTATAGGGCGAGCCTGGTGCACACGGAGCTGCTGGAAGTCCTGGACTTGCTGTAAGTTGAGGATACGACGAAGACACACAAAACAGGATGTATCAAACAGAAAGTTTCAGCTAATGACACAATCTGGCAGTACACTTATTATTACTTATTATTTATTATAAATTAGTTATTATGAAACATCAGAAGTTTGACACTCTGTGACTCTTGTAAAGACCATCCTTTCTGTGTTTCTGCCCTTCAGGGACCTCGTGGTCTGCCTGGTGAGAGAGGTCGTGCTGGCCCTGCTGGCCCTGCTGGTGCTCGTGGTGCTGATGGTAACACCGGACCTGCTGGCCCTGCTGTAAGCATTAAACGCCGCAAGTGAGATTGTTGCATGAAAAGACAAGTGGTTTCACGCCGTAGATCTTGATATGTACCATTTTTCCTCACAGGGCCCCGTTGGTGCTGCTGGTCCCCCAGGTTTCCCCGGTGGCCCCGGCCCCAAGGTAGGTCTGATGTCATTTCCTCTTTTTCCCACAGAGGCATCTTTAAGTGATGGCTCTTAAATCTTACAGTTGCTCCATCACCGACTCCCATTGATTGCTCTGTAATATCCCAGGGGGAATTTTTGACACACCTGCAGCTTCACTAAGTTCAGCACACCATTGCATTGTCACTGTACTGAACATGGATATCTGGGGTTTGACAGGGAGAGATTGGACCTATTGGAGCTTCTGGCCCATCAGGACCTCAGGGAGCAAGAGGAGAGCCTGGTCCCAATGGTGCCGTTGGACCCGTTGGTCCCGCTGTAAGTACACAAATCTCTTCTCACCTTCCTGAGCCTGGAAACATTAGCGCATATTTTTTTTATTTAGTGTCCAACATAGTATTCTGTTTTGTAGTATTTTTGTAAATTGGAATGATCATGCATGCCTTTTTTAGTTCTGGGCATTAAGATAATGTCTTCACAAATTCATTGATTTAGTTGTTTAGTTAACTTTGAAATTGTAAAATATCATTTGCATTTGTTTTTAATGAGATATCTCATTTGTTGTTCCCTCTCAGGGTAACCCTGGTCCCAACGGCCTGAACGGAGCCAAGGGAGCCGCTGTAAGTATTCAAATTAGAGGTCATTCAGGGTCATACAGAGGTTACAGCAGTTAGCCCATGCTGCAAATGTCACTGTTTATTCTGTCGACAAATATTCAGATTAGGCTCTGTTAAAAATGGCATTACAGGAATTAGAAAGCCTCTTAACCCAACCAAACTCAATGTAAATAAAAAAGCAATTTTTAACAGTTTAATTGAACACACTCCTGCAAAGTTCAGTGTAGTTCAGACATAGTTTTTTTGTGTTATTACTCAGACAGACATTGAGAAAGTGACATCCATGGTGGGGGTAAAAATTAATGAAGGTAATTTTGATCGATGCTCACCTGTCTTTCACTGCTGCCATTCAGGGTGCCCCTGGTGTTGCTGGAGCTCCTGGCTTCCCAGGACCAAGAGGCGGACCTGGACCCCAGGGCCCTCAGGGTGCCGCTGGTGCTAGAGGCTTGGCTGTGAGTATGAGTGCACACAAATATCTACAAAAAACAATCCACACAAAAAGTCACTTTCTCACAGTCCTTTTATGCAGTTGAGTGTTCATTTCATTAATTATGTGTTGTTGTTGTTGTTTTTTTTCATCTATTTTAGGGAGATCCTGGTGCACAAGGTGTTAAGGGAGATGGTGGTCCCAAGGGAGAGCCTGTAAGTTTTGATCATCAGAATCCTTATCGTAATGTTGTATCCTGAAGTTAATGGTGTCTGGCTTATGACCTTTGTTGGGTTTCTTCTTCAGGGTAGTGCTGGACCTCAGGGAGCCCCCGGACCTCAGGGTGAGGAGGGCAAGAGAGGACCTGCTGGTGAGCTTGGTGCCACTGGCCCTGCTGGCCTTCGTGGAGCTAGAGTGAGTAATAGTTTCTGATTGTGGTTCATTCCACATCAAGAGCCATGATTCCTGGATCACCTGCTCACACCTGTGCGTCTTCTCTAGGGTTCTCCCGGAAGCCGTGGACTGCCTGGTACTGAGGGAAGAACCGGCCCCATTGTAAGTCTTATCAGTGTCCTCCAAGATGCTGCTGTGTATGTTCCTACATGTGGTGAAACTCCCTCCACTTCTTCCTCACATAGGGCATGCCCGGTGCCCGTGGTGCTACTGGTGCTGCTGGACCTCGTGGACCCCCTGGAGATGCTGGCCGTGCTGGTGAGCCTGGTGCAGCTGGTCTCAGGGTGAGTTTTTTGCTAAGTTTAGCTGATTAATCACAAAACTGGTGAAGTCTGATGATCCTCTGGAGCTGAAGGGCCCAGCTATCACAGCACTAATGAGTGGTGATACATGCATACACACTCTTGACTAATACTGGACTTCTTTAGGGTCTCCCTGGAAGCCCCGGAAGCTCTGGACCCCCAGGAAAGGAGGGACCTGCTGTGAGTATATCATACCTGTGATCAAACCTTAATAGACTGTAAGTCCTCCAATATGATTCTCTTACATTGAGGATTTTGCAACTAATGTCACTTCCTCCCTGCTGTACTCCCTGTTTCCTCCTCCAGGGTCCTGCTGGACAAGATGGCCGCACTGGTCCTCCCGGCCCAACTGGACCTAGAGGCCAGCCCGGAAACATTGGCTTCCCAGGACCCAAGGGAGCTTCTGTAAGTAGAAATCAGGCCAAGAGTGAGCAAGACTCAGAACAGGAAATAAACATAGCTATGTAATGCTAGCCTTTGCTAACGTAGCTTTTACCTTCTTCAGGGTGATGGTGGCAAACCCGGAGAGAAGGGAGCCACTGGCCCCACTGGACTGAGAGTAAGTCACATTCAATACCACTATTACAGATGGAGAAAACAAAGTAAATAGGAACGAGGCCATAGGTTGTGGTAAGATGTCACCATGTAACTGACTGTGTGTTTAGGGAGCCCCCGGACCTGATGGCAACAATGGAGCCACTGGCGCCACTGGACCTGCTGTAAGTAACCCTTGTAGCATGAATTCATGATTCCACAACACTGCTAGTCCATTTCTAACATTTTACTCTTTCTTCTTACAGGGCGGCCCTGGTGAGAAGGGAGAGCAGGGACCTGCTGGAGCTCCTGGCTTCCAGGTCTGGATCCATCATTTGTTAATTGCGATAAACCTGACCTCCTGGCTATAAGATGTGTGGTTTGAATGCAAATGTTTTGCAGGAAGATTGCAGTGTCTATCAAAGGATAATATTTGTTAGATGTATTAAATCCATTGAATTAGCCATAGTCTTTCATCTTCTTGTGGTTTATTGAAATTTTCAGGTATATTCAGTTCATACAAGATGTTGAAATGTCTTTTTATGGCAAAATTATAAGAGCAAAAATATCTGAAAAATATGAATTGAAGAAGCACAAAGGCAATGGATTTGTTTTCATTGGTCACTGCATAAATGCTTAATAGTAGTAAATTCCCTTCTCGCCGAACAGAGTCAAGATATGATAGCTATTGTGTATTTTTAGATATGGTTATGTTTTGTACTTGTGTATTCTGATGTTGTGGTTTGATATTTACAGGGTCTGCCTGGACCTGCTGGATCTGCTGGAGAGGCTGGCAAAGCCGGAGACAGAGTAAGTAGTTGATAGTATTGTAAATTCAAAACTGCAGTTTATATCATGACAAAAAAATAACTTAAACCGTTCATGTCTCTATAGGGTATCCCAGGAGACCAGGGACTTGCTGGACCTGCTGGTGCCAAGGTATGTTCACCTGCTACTGATATGGTCATACTTCCTGATAGCAACCTGCTAGCACCTCAGAAGCACCATTATTAGCATCTGATAGCACCATATGGCTAATAGATGCTAATGCTCCTTTAGTTTGATTTTTTTTCTATTTTTATTCTATACTAAGATTTTCTACCAAAATATAGTACAATTTTATAAACAGAAACTTTTTGTGATGAAGCAACACGTACACATTCGATGATGAGACTGTGTGTGTGTGTGTGTCTGCAGGGAGAGCGTGGTAACCCTGGTGCTGCCGGAGCCTCTGGACCTCAGGGACCAATTGGAGCCCGTGGACCTGCTGGACCACCTGGTCCAGATGGTGGCAAGGTCAGTTGATGATGAGTAAAGAGAACAGTTAATGCGACTTATTCAAGTAGAGGCACATTTAAGGTACTTGTACTGTTTTCTTCCAATGCCACTTTCCAGTTTAATTTTACAATTCTTGATTCCAGTTATTTTTAGAAATGGAGAGTTTACACATACAAACAACATAAAATCATGTTAAAATTTATCTTGTGATAATGTGCTTTTGTGAATTAAACTGCCAGTACATTCCAATGTTTAGCTGATCGATAAGTCAACCGTGACAAAAATGTCATATTTTTAGTTCATGTTATCAGCTTCACAAAGCCTTTCAATCATTATTCTTATTTTCATTTTTGTATAATTAATTTTTGTGTGCTCACTGAATGGGTAATTTTTTTTTTTTTAACAAACCAATCAATTGATTAATTAGTCAAGGAAAATTTCATTCAACAGATGAAGCCAAAACAGAAATAATCCTCACCTCCAAAATCCTTCCTATGATTTTAAGTATGTAATGTTATTATGCATTGGTGGATTTAGCTTTGAATAATGATAATATTTGTTGAAATTCGATAAAAAATAGTGGAAAAGAGCTGCAGCTCATCCAACCATAGCAGGAAATGAATGATCTCACTTTATCATTGTGTAATACAACAGTGAACCAGTCACAGGAAAAACTGACCTGCATTGAGTACTTTTACATTTGATATAGAAGTATATATTCTTGATTGTACTCAAACTTAAGTAATATTGACAGTGCAGGACTTGCAGGAACTTGTAGTACATTCATAGTGTAATGTTAATTGGTTAATTGTTTTACCAAGGATCCAAATCCTTCCTCCTCACAGTAGTAGATAGAGGGAACTATAGAAAGTTATCAGTGCTAGTACGCTGGGCTTTGACTGCAAAAATGGACCATAGTTTTCCTTGTCTTGTTCCAGGGAGAGCCTGGCCCTGTTGGAGCTGTTGGTGCCCCTGGACATCAGGGACCAGGTGGCATGCCCGGAGAGCGTGGAGCCGCTGGACCCCCAGGAGTCAAGGGAGAGAAGGTACCCACCTAAAATCATCATTCACAAGTTAAGCAGAAGTCCGTACCTGAAAATAACTGATATTTATCCAGCATTGATTTGTGGCTTCTGTCTGTTCATTTTGTCGAACAAACAACAATGAACGTATTCAGCTGGATTATTTGAGCTTGAACATCTCTTTCAACTCACTCTTGTGTAGGGAGAGAGTGGACACAGAGGACCTGACGGCAACGCTGGCAGAGATGGCTCCCGTGTAAGTTGACCTCTCATCTTTAGGCTTTCAATCGTCAAACCAGTAGTTTTACTCTAGAAACCAGACCCTTGGTCTTAGTATGCTCTCTCTCTCCTTTTTGTAGGGTCTCCCTGGACCCGCTGGCCCCCCTGGACCTACTGGAGCCAATGGCGACAAGGTAAGTCGGTCATAAACTACCAGAATGGAGATGTTTAGCAAGCAACACAGACAAATATCACAAAAATATTTGAAATTGACAACAGCATTTAAGATAGTGGGCAGTTGTGCATCCAAGTGACCTCAGAACAGAAAACCACCAACATGTTTGTATTAAATTCTTCCTGTCCTCACTGAACAAATTCACCTTATACTCTTGAACCCTCTTCTCTGTAACCAAATATGAATTTGCCTTCAGTACAGGGTTGAACAGCACCTTCTGGGTAGTTATATTGGTAACTACTAGCTCTATGAAATAACTAACCAACATAAAACCACCTGTTAGCAAAGGCATCCGTTCCTGTGCATCTAAATGCCAAAAATAAAACATTAATAATTGATTTGTAGGGTATCATACGATGTTTATGATAATAACAATAATAATGCTAATGATAAATAACTTTAGGCTTTTTAATTTGACAAAGATAAATAAAAACAGATGGAACACATTCTGTATTTTACTGTTATTGTTTACAAGTCAATGGAATACATTTCATCTTTGTTTATGTTTGCATAAACACATATGTGTTTTCCTCTCCTGCAGGGTGAGGCTGGATCTTTTGGCCCTGCTGGCCCCGCTGGAGCCCGTGGAACTCCTGTAAGTAGTTATTATAATTGAAATGTATCTATTTGTTTCATATTCAGTCCACATCATCAATTTCAAAATATAATATATACCATGGAATGTAAACACGCCGATTGTCTCAACAACTGCTGTCGCCTGCAGGGAGAGCGTGGAGAGGTTGGACCTGCTGGAGCTCCTGGATTCGCTGGACCCCCTGTAAGCCAGTAGCCAATCATCTTGAAATGCACAATACAAAACATACAATCTGTCCAAGCATGAGATCCTAAAACCAAATCAAATACTGTACATAAACACACATTATTGCCAAGATACTGACCCAGCCTGGTTGCTTCTCCCCCCTATAGGGTGCTGATGGTCAGCCCGGAGCAAGAGGAGAGCGTGGACCTGGTGGTGGAAAGGGAGAGATTGGAGCTGCTGGACCCGCTGGACCCTCTGGACAGTCTGGACCTGCTGTAAATACCATTCGCTCCAGACAAATGCATCTATCATAGATCTAATCTGTATTCAGATTAGGATTAACCCATAAAAGAGGAAGAGGATGTTGGTATGGTAATAATTGTGTGTATTTTCCTTTTATCTAGGGTCCCGCTGGCCCTGCTGGAGCCGCTGGTGCCCGTGGAGACACTGGTCCTTCCGTGAGTATTCAAAATGCAAACGATGAATTCTTGATCGTATGACACAACCATGTAAGAGTTATCACTTTAGCTCTGCAGACCTTTAATAACAAATAAAACAAAGCAGGGACTTCAGCATGGAGAGGTTTGTTTCCTGTGAGACACTTGAAGGACTATTTGTTTTTTGTGTTATTATGATGTATTTACAGCAAGCTCTTTGCAGGCTTCTTGGGTCAGCTAAGTGCTTTTGAAGAACTCAGGGATTTAACATGATAGATGAACCAGAGACTAAAACCGGATTCTGTAGTCCCAGTGCAGGTACAGGAACTTTGGCCACCATTAAAATCCAAGCATTTCTCAGCCTTGGTCAGCATTAAAAGCAGAGATAGAGACGCTCACTTAGAGAGAGCGCAAACCATTTGCAACATGCTTTTATAGGAGCGGTAAACAAGAACAGACAAACTCTTTTATTGTGTTGTTCAATTATTTATTTGTTCTAGGAACTATTGTCGTATGATGGATTACCTGAAGAACTCTATTACTGTATCACTGAGAATAAATTCTATTTTGAGGGAACGACTTCTCAAATTCATGTTCACATTTACCCCAAACCATTCATAGCTAAAATGAACATTTTTATGTCTCTCTGAGTTTTTGTTTTTCCACCGCGGGCCAGTTGATCAAAAAAACCTCTCAAACCTGTTGCTGATTTACACACACACACACACACACACACACACACACACACACACACACACACACACACACACACACACACACACACACACACACACAAACAGCCCCATAATAACCTCCTGACTCTTTCTGATTTTAGGGTCTGACTGGTTTCCCTGGAGCTGCTGGCAGAGTTGGTGCTGCTGGACCCGCTGTGAGTACAACTGTCATTTTGATTCATGAAACGATTCATGACTAAAACACACACTGTTCTGGATTCTGTGTCATCACGATGAAACCCTCAACACACACATTTCCTTCTCAGGGTATTGTTGGACCCGCTGGTCCTGCTGGTCCCGCTGGTAAGGATGGCCCTCGTGGTCCCCGTGGTGATTCAGGTCCCGCTGGCCCCCCTGGAGAGGCAGGTATGATTGGACCACCTGGTCCAGCTGGAGATAAGGGACCCTCTGGAGAGACTGGTCCTGCTGTAAGTTATAGCCCACTTTTTTTCCACAACTGTATTACGCTCATGCCTATGGTGGTCAGCTCACTGGCATGTTGGTGTCCGTGTTAAGGGTGCTCCCGGTTCTGCTGGAACTTCTGGTCCTCTTGGACTTCAAGGATTCGTTGGTCTGCCTGGTGCTAGAGGAGATCGTGGTTCCCCTGGTGGTGTTGGTGCTGCTGTAAGTACAAATAAATATTGATACACATTAAAAAAGTGACCCACCTCTAAACCATGTGATACAAGTATTTGTTTCATCACAAATAAAGTGGTAGGAATTGGCACATGCACGTACTGTTACTGGTTCGGCAAAAAAAAACTACGTTCACATGAAACTTTTAGTCGTACATGATGGATAGTAACTGAGGTTTTTGGTCACCTTCTTCATTTTGTTGGCTGGTGCGATATAGAATTAAATAGAAAATATAATCAGTGCTAAACATCTTTTCATTTATAAAATATCTACTTTGTTTACCACATTGTCGACCGTTTTTAACACAATAACGCAATATTCTCTGCATCCTATCACAGGGTGAGACCGGTAGAGTTGGACCCGCTGGTTCTCCTGGTGCCCGTGGTCCCCCTGGTAACATCGGCCTGCCCGGTTTGACCGGACCCGTGGGAGAGTCTGGACGTGAGGTAACATGCCAATATTAACTTGTCCATCGATATGTTCTCAAGTGGGAACAAAGACACCTCTTTTAATCTATCAAGTAGTACTACAAGAACAGAGAACAAGAATTTTGATTGAACAGCAATGTTCGGGTTTTTTTGCCATTTACAGGGTAGCCCTGGTAACGATGGACCCCCTGGTCGTCCCGGTGCTGCTGGACTCAAGGTAATGTCCACTCCTACAAAAAGCACATTAGTATAAAGACTAAGCTTCTATACACTCCACACTGACATGCATCTTCCCTCTCCTGCCATGTTTAGGGAGACCGTGGTGACCCTGGTCCCTCTGGTCCCGCTGGACTTTCTGGAGCCCCCGGAGCTGCTGGACCTGCCGGTCCTGCTGGCAGACAAGGAAACCGTGGAGAACCTGTAAGTAAAAACAAGAGTTGTTTTTTTTTTTCATTGTGGAGATTTCCATTTATAAGATATTCAAAAGTGTTAATCTACATGTTGTCTTTCGATATCTCTAGGGCCATTCTGGCCCCTCCGGAGCTGCTGGAGCTGCTGGAGCCAGAGGTGCCGCTGTAAGTACCGTTAGCTAGTATAGCCAAAATGTGTGTAAATGTAAACTGATGTCATTTTTTCAGTTATATCCTGTTTTAGCAACATAATGTTCAAGGTAAATTATGTGTGTGTGTGTGTGCGTATATCTGTATGTGTTATAGGGACCTGCTGGACCCCGTGGTGAGAAGGGAGTTGCTGGAGACAGAGGAGAGAGAGGAATGAAGGGTCTGCGTGGACATCCTGGTCTCCAGGGAATGCCAGGACCTTCTGTGAGTGAAGACATACCAGATATAAAATACACACACTCCTGCATGTGCTGATATATTTTTGATATTATGTAACTAACTAAATGGACTCCAAACCTTTGTCAGAGACAGTAGATGTTGTAATAATACTAACAAGACTAATAATGCCATTTCTCTCCACTCAGGGTCCCGCTGGTGACACTGGAGTTGCTGGTCAGTCTGGACCTGCTGGACCTAGAGTGAGTGGAATCCTAGTTATCATCAATGCACCAGTTTTGTTTGTCTCTCTATTGTATTCATTGAGATGCGGCCAATGTTACTGAGTCCCTAGTGTAGTCTACCAGCATTTTCCAACTCTTCCACTTTCACTCTCTGGTTGCCGCTGTTTTCAAAGTCAGTCTCGTCATGACAAACGACAACCTGCTAGCTAGCTCGTAGCAACCTACACACAGCAAATTTTGACTAAAATCATAATCCAAAGATTATAATCTAAAGATCACAAATATATGAGTATACAGTTGTTTCCTCCATAATATATGGTTTCCTCTTCCATGTTCTTTCACAAATGCACTGTTGCTGAATTCCGGGCCTGTTAAGTTGACCAAAATACTAATAGGCCGGAGCAGTTTTGCCACTATCACAGAATGACAGTGGGTTGAGCCAGACAGCTCTTCAAGCACTACACAATGGAGGGACTGACCCCAGGTCAGCGGGGCAGAGCCATAATATTACATATTACAGTGGTAGAAAGGGATTTTCCATTGTAATGTGATGAATTACACTTGGACAGAAGCTCTAAAAGTAACAGAGCCATAGCTGAACTGGTGGAGTCTCTGTGGAATCATTCATTAATAAGTCATTACGGGTGATACAGGATCAGTGTCATTTGTTGATCTTCTTCTCAGGGCCCAGCTGGACCCCATGGACCCCCTGGTAAGGATGGTAGAGCTGGTGCACATGGTACTATTGGCGCTCCTGGTGCCCGTGGACCTCCTGGACATGTTGGACCTGTCGTAAGTAACTTTTTTCTTTGCAGACAACTTACCGTATAAATTAGACAGATGACCTCAGTTTGAGGGATCCAGTTGTGATCTGCATATCAGACCCTTCTCTTATCCAATACAGGGTCCCGCTGGAGCTCCTGGTCTGCCTGGACCTCCCGGCCCTGCTGGTGGTGGATATGATGTCTCTGGATATGATGAGTACAGAGCTGATCAGCCTGCCCTGAGAGCTAAGGACTACGAGGTTGATGCCACCATCAAGTCCCTCAACACTCAGATCGACAACCTGCTCACCCCTGAGGGATCCAGGAAGAACCCTGCCCGCACATGCCGCGACATCAGGCTCAGCCACCCCGAGTGGACCAGCGGTAAGCTGAAACTCATCCGATGGTACAGGGTACAGTTATGGCCTACAATGGTTGCACATTTTAGGGCTCATTTCCCTCGTCTGTTTATTTTCACATTTAAAACAAGCTAAATACTCTCTTCTTACCACCTTGACTGACTTCTCTTTCTGGCCTGTAGGATTCTACTGGATCGACCCCAACCAGGGCTGCATCAATGATGCCATCAAGGTCTTCTGTGACTTCGACACACGCGAGACCTGCGTCTACGCCCACCCAGAGAGCATTGCCAAGAAGAACTGGTTCAGAAGCACCGAGACAAAGAAGCACGTCTGGTTCGGAGAGACCATCAATGGCGGCACTGAGGTGAGCAACCAGACCAGTGTAGGCTGAAGTAATCGCAGCACACAATTTGAGATCATAATATACGGCTTCATCTCCGTCAACCTATTTCCTTATACTTTTCTTACAGTTTACCTACAATGATGAGACCCTCAGCCCCCAGAGCATGGCCACCCAGCTTGCCTTCATGCGCCTGCTGTCCAACCAGGCTAGCCAGAACATCACCTACCACTGCAAGAACAGCGTCGCCTACATGGATGCTGAGAGCGGCAACCTGAAGAAGGCTGTGGTGCTCGGAGGCTCCAACGATGTGGAGCTCAGGGCCGAGGGCAACAGCCGCTTCACCTTCTCCGTGTTGGAGGACGGCTGCACTGTAAGTAGCTCTTTTCTTCATGACTTGGCTTCTGTGATTGTTTTTGGCGAACAATCTGGTAGGTTTGCTGCTAAAATGAATGCACATTTTGTGTCAGACATTTAAATTCCCTCTGAGAGCTATGTGGTGTTTATCGGTCTGCCCCCCCGCACTATTCTAAGATTCGGTCTCTCCTTTTCTTCGTCTACACCTGCAGAGACACACTGGTGAGTGGAGCAAGACAGTGATTGAGTACAGAACAAATAAACCATCTCGCCTTCCCATCCTCGACATTGCACCTTTGGACATTGGTGGAGCTGATCAGGAGTTTGGTTTGGACATTGGCCCAGTCTGTTTCAAATAAATAGACTCATGATAAATTAACACCAAAAAAGAGAGAAAGAACGAAAAAAAAAAGAAATCTCTGCCCTTCTTTCTGTGTTGTTTTTTTATACCAAATGCTGATTTCTCTCTGCGCATCCACTTGCTTAAGATGGGCAACTATCGGAGAGGACTGAACGGACTGAACGGAGCGTTTGTGCAATGCAAATTAATACAGCAACCCAAAGGGACGCGGGAAAACACCTTGTTGTGGGACATCATGTCATCCTTTTGTAAAAAATAAAAGAAGTGTAATAAAAACGCTGAAAGTATGCATCACTTTGTGGTCTTTGTATATCTTCCAAAGAGGAGGTTTAAAACCACAATTTCCATGAAAATAAGGTTTAAACTACCTCATGCCTGTACTTCAAGAAAATACTATTGACAAAACCTGGGTCCACAACCGAGATGTTAAGACTTCTAATGCTTCAAGCTTTGTCCCGTATCGGAAGGTGCTCAGTTACTTGAAGCAGAGATCTATGGTGCTAATATGCAGCTGTGGAGAAAACCACTTATTACTGTATTACTTTGTGTTGGAATTTGAGGAGTCTTGCATTGGTCCTCTGATACTCCCCCAATTTAAGCAGGTGGAATATTCCTAAACCTGATGTCTGGTTTTTGTTTAATTTTATTTTGTTCTTCTTTTCTTTTCTTTTTTCTTTTTTTGTTTTGTTTTTTTTGTTTCGTCTAGAAGTTTTTTTTTTTGTTTGTTTTTTCAGACTTTTTACTCTTCAAATCCCACACCCAGTGTTCATACTGACAGCACATTTTTCATCCAATTCTGAATGGTTTTTAGGCGGCCTCTCTCTCTCTCAAAAAATGACATCGCAAAGTCTATTGTACCTATTTTGTATATGTGAGATGTTTAAATAAATTGTGAAAAGTTCTGAAATAAAGCATGTCCAATGTTCCAAAACACCCTATTCAGTGACTTAAGTGCTTTCATGTATTACTGACACTACTGAAGTTGTGTCACTCTATTTTGGTTCTAGTTCGGCTGATGACTTACATCATTGACTTCTTCCTGTTGTGGAAGCACAGCCTTATCTTGATTTACCCGACCCCACCCCTTTTGCCTTTCAACGGTACATACATTTTTAATGTACAGTAAATTACTGTTTACACTGTCCATGCCAATGTGTGATTACTAACGTGCATTGTTTCTTGTAAATATGCATCTGTTGCTTTTCCTTGCATATTACAGCTTTTTTTGCATCCAAATAAATTGCTGTGGTTTGGATCAAGGTATGAATTGCAGTGATGCATCCACACAATTAGGTTTGATATGTGAATGTGGTATTCCTGCAAATATTTCTTGTTGAGACACATGATAAAAGAAGAAGTAGTGTATTGTGGAAACTGCAGGGATTGTGAGAACCGTTTAAAACTCAACATAGTTGTGTGACTCGAGGTGTGCAAACTGCAGTATGACCACTAGAGGGCAGTGCCTCATCTCTTTTTAATCAGAAGTGTTGCTTCACGCATATAGAATTTGAGAAGGAATCAGGAATATTGCTCAATCGCTCTCCATACCCAGACCCCATCAGTCCAAGTGTTCAACCATTTTTTTAATAACAGATTGGATCTTTAAAAATGCAACAGGCTGTGTAAACATTTTTCTTTATTGAACTGTCACAGCAGAATGCTTTTCGTTGATGTAAATGATTAATTCAATCTCTCCCAGTAGTATCTTTTCTAAAGAGTAGAGAGGCCGTTCTAACTTCCTTCAAGCTCGAAACTTGAGAAAACATTTCCATGGGTGTCCTCTAAATCTGCAATAATAGCTGTGGGAAAAAAGGAGGCGTTTCGTCTGTCACACGCAGGTGAAGCAGGAAGTGGCTGAAAGAAATGTGATAGCAGTGTGCTGAGTGAAGGAGATGCTTTTGTCTGTTTGAGAAATTGTGCAATAATGCACAAGGCAGACTGAGGAATATATTTATAAACCACAGTATTGGCTAATCTAGAGCACAGCCAATCAACATTCGGAGGTGTTTCAGAGCCAGGTCAGAAGTCACAGTATAAAGTGGGAAGAAAAATCCTCTGAAATGTAAGCAGTATAATGTCAGTGTTTGATGAGTATAATAGTTATGAGTCCCGCGACTGAGAAGCACAAGTGTGACGGGATATCCCATAAGTGTCCAAAGTCGTACCTCCAACAGAGCCGGGGATTGTTTTGTCATAAATGTTTGCTGTAAAAACGTTGTGATGGCAACTGCTACAATTATGAAAAACACACTATAGGATGACTTTCAAGAGCTACAGTAATCATGTATCAAATGACAACCTATTGTCCATGGCAGGATAGAGAGTTCTTGTGTTACAGCTTGTTCAGTTACCCTTTAAAGGGCAGTTCGGGCCATGCTTTAATCCCAAGCAGCCCGTGTGTTCAAATGCAGGTGCTGTAATTTGAGCGAAACCTTGGGCTGACGACAGGGACAGAAACAACAGAAAGGAGTCTCACCCATTGTCCCTCTTCAGAATCACTCTTGACATGGAACCTCTTGCAGCCAACCTTTTCAGAAAAAATTGATCCCGCTCCTCGACTCAGGGACAGATTGTATGGGTCCCCCACAACCACAGCACTATCTCCTTCCTGTCCTGCTCATGACATCACCAAGGGCCTTATGCTCAGCCACACTGCTGGCCTAAAACATATCTGGTCAACTCCTTGATGGCTCCCCCTCATTGCAGCATAGTACTACCTGCTCAATGTCGGCTTACAAGCCAGATTATTTGGTGGAAGGGCTGGTTTGAAATCGGGATGTAACGCCAGTCAAAAGCATGGTTCGGTGCTGCCTCCTCCCTTCAATATGCTTCTGGCCCAGGTGAGAGGAACTGGGTCATGGTCTTTTGCCTACTGCTGTGTTGCCTGGGCAGTGCAGGTGCTGGCTCTGGCAAAACATGGCCTTCCTTGGGCATCAAGTGGACCCACAAGAGAAATGAGCTGAAATGAGAGGAAATCCCTGAGGTCCAGACCAGAGGTCCATATGATGCAGCTGATTGCTCCAGCTGGGCAGCACTGATGCCACACAGGCACCCCTGGTAGGGCCTTTCCATGTTCAAGAAAACGTGACCAATACCAGACTAACACCTGAACAGACCTGGACAGAATAACAACTGAAATCAGCCCAGGGGCTTTTGAGCACCTCCGTCCACCACATTGCAGAAGACCCTCAACCAGCAACAGCGATGGGAGTGGGAATCACTGTCTCTGAGGGCCTTCTTTGTGTTGACAGTCAACAGCCCAGGAGGAGTCACGCAGGCTTATCGACTGTCAAGCAGTGCTCCTGCTGCTAGCTGGAGATTCTTCACCTGCAAGAAGTAGGGGAACTGTCCCTCTTTGCCTGTTATCGTGTGAGAGCATTCATACAGACTCACAGTGTGCAGAATTAAACCAGAGGCAGTGTTTTAAGATAATAAAGACAGTCAAGCAATTAGTTTGCCCTTTTTACTTTGGCCACAAAGAGAGTTCCCTGAGCTGCAAAGTCTTGCTTAGGAGGAAAAAAAAAATACACGGTTCACAAAATAATGGAGATCTTTATCGCAGCAGGACCTGGTGTGGTCAGGGCTGCACCTTTGAGGAAAGAAAGACAACTCTACATGCTCTGTACCTGCTGGGTATCTTTCAGTTGTGGGCCAAAAGCAAAGGCTTTTAAGGGAACAGAGCCTGACAGAAAGAGTTGGTACCATGATGTAAGTCCAGCTCTGGGAGATTTGGGGCATTCAGATGGGGTTGTGTTCCACAACCTCCTTGTAGTATTAATGCCCTTGGAAATTTGCTGAAAGCCCAACTTGTTAAGTTTGAACCAGGGAAGCTAAAAGTGGGACCCGGGGGAAAAATTTGATCCACCTTAATTTTCCCCACCAGGTGTGATAAGTAAATTAATAATCCTGACATCTAAATATATATATATATATATATATATATATATATATATATATATATATATATACACACACATATATATTTATATATGTATTTATAATTATACAGCTGTCCAGGGTGTACCCTGCCTCTCGCCCGTAGATGCTGGGATAGGCTCCAGCCCCCCCCCCCCCCCGACCCTTACTAGTAAGGAATAAGTGGAAGACGACGATTGATGGATAATTCTACAGTAAATCAGTGTTTATGCTTTGTTTTTATGATGTAAAAAATGTTGTTTACATATTCTGGGTCACTTATAATTTTTTTTCCTTTTGTCATAATTTGGTCAGTTAAGCACAAGTGAAGTAAGAAAAAAATGCAGAGCCGGTGGTACTCGTGCTACTAGCCCAGGGCCCACCATTTAGTCTGAGTGTTGGCCCACCAAGGCCACAACCCTGACTTTAAGGAAGAAGAGAGGATTTTCAGAAGGGTGCAGACACCTGGTGGTTGCCACTCCCACACTGGGCAGGTACAGAGGTGGAGTTCTGTACAAAGGCATGATTACACCCAGCCAAATATTATTATTTTAATTTTCATCTATGCAGGTTTTTAATGTTTATGGTGTTTTAATATAAAGTTTTTTACTCGTTAAGGTTATCCATTGTTTTTCTGGATTTTTTTTTTTTTTTTTTACAACGGAAAACACCACACCCAGTAACTAGTATGGTAACATTCCTGCTTGGATATGTTAATCTTACTTCTGGAGCCGGACTAACTGTGTGACCCGGGTGCATGGTCCTACAGGGACTGTGGTCAGTCAGAATAATTACCGGATTTATTTGGACGTGAAACATCCTATAACTTATTTGGATTTGCACCTGCTGTGGCTGTCCGTGATGACGGAGGAGGCAGTGTCGCAACAAGCAGCAGACCGGGCCGAGCCCACAACTGCTTGTTGTCATGGAGGAGCAAAGATGGCGGTCCTGGCCTATCGCTGGGGCAAACACGAAATAAATCAACACTTTACCATTAATAACGCTAAATTAATATCGCTGGTTGTGGTGATTTTGCTCACCATGTTCCACACAGCTTCCCGGTATTATGGAGGTAAGTGCTCTACCGTTCGTTGAAGTTAGGCAGGCAGTCAAATGCTCGACACCCGCTGATGCTAATGTTCGCTAGCTGGCTGTTGCTGTCTGCGAGGGTGTTCGCAGTCGCTTTCAAATTTGAGGTTAAAAGCATTGCATGATGCTGAAAGGAAATAAATGCAGCGCTAAAGTTTCCCAGCAGTTGCGCGAACGTAACGTGGGTACGAGGCTAATAACGGTAAAGCTAACGCTGTTTACGTTACATGCTTCTGACACATGCTTGATTCTTGCGTGGTGGTGCATAGAGAGAAGCAGCGCTTCTTATTCTATCCAATTATTAATAGCGGGCTAACAAACTAGCTACACTGGTCGGTTTGGGGAGTTGGGTAGCAGACAGCCTTCACCTCAGCGCTACCCTAACCCTCACCCTGATGGTGAAGATGATTGCAGACGCATGGTTCCGTCTCTGCTCCAAGATGTTTCCCCATATGATTTATGTTTTAAAATGCCAGTGATGACACAAAGATCGGTACCCGTAACTGCAGTAGTAAATTCTTCAATTACCTCCCAGTATAAATTAAACTCTGATCATGATAAGTAGGCAGAGACGCTCTCATCTATGTGTACCCAGCTGCCCTGGCTGGAGATGACACTTGAATAGCCATGTCTCTCTGCCCAGCTCCTCTCTATGCTTTGAGTGAGTTGCAGATGGCTCTATTCATTCTGCACATGGAGTAGCTGGGGACCTTTGTGGTTCAGCTACATCGCTGATGGCTCCATTTTTTTGTGTTACGTTCTGTGAAAGCTCTGAAAGAAAAGCTAGCAGCTTTCTGTCATTACTGGCTAGGCTGGGTTTTTGTTGGGTCTTACTGCTAGCAGCTTCTCCGTGTCTCGCCTCCAGGTGGAGATTCCTGTGAATGGCTGCTGTCCAGAGGAAGATACTTGGGGGAGAATGTATGGCAGCCTTATGGCTGCATGATGCACAAGTACAAAAGCATGTGAGTCACGCTGACTCTGCCTAGTTATTTACAAGTCTTATGATGATACTGTAAATATCCAATGAACAGATTATGCGTAGTAAGACCCACAGTGAATTATATTATTGGCAATAAACTGTCCCAGCACATTAATCATCTGCTGTCAGGATGTAAAGCTTTCAGATTCACAACTGTTGTCTATTTCTCACAGTGAAGCCAAAACCTGCCTTGCTGAAAAGCGAGTGGCCTTTGTTGGTGATTCACGAATCAGGCAGCTATTCTACTCCTTCATCAAAATTATTGATCCTGGGAGAGTTGAAGATGGAAACAAGGTATGGATGGTGACGGTGCCGCGTCATGGCAGGCTGTGTTAATTGTTCTGCTGACATGGGTGCTAAGTAGGGCTGCAGCTAATCATTGAATAACCTGCTGATGATTTCCACTTGTAATTGATGAATTGTTTACTCTATAAAATGTCAAAAATTTGGTAAATGTTCATCATAAGTTCCCAAAGTGATGTGTTCAGTTATTTCCTCTGTGCGTCCAGCAGTCCAAAACCTAAATCCTCTTCATTTTCTGCCATAAGTTTAAAAAAAAGTTGGTAAATCTTAATTTTTGAGAGCTTTGAACCAAAAACTGTTTGACATTTTGGCTCGAAAAAAGACTAAAACAATAAATTTTCAAAAGGGTCCTTGATGTCGATTATTGATCAATTGTTGCAGGTTCATAGTAGGAGTTTTAGGTGTTATTGCAAAGCAAACCAATTTTATACGACTCAAGTTGATTATTCCTGACTGCAGTCTTGAGCACACTTTACCGTTGCTAAGGAATTTACAGTTTCTCTGTGAGCGATTTGTTAAAGGTGAAAGCTCCCCAGGAAACGGGGATTTAAGTGGCTTTGCAACAGAAAAAAAAGGACCTCAAACGCAAGAGAAGAATGTGGCCTAATGTACTGCAGTCATACAGCGGTTGTGACTTTATTGGTTCGGCCTTGAGTAGGAGAAAAAAGAGGAACACTGTCTTCCTAACAGTCTCTCTTTGTGTGTCCCAATATAACATCTGAAGCACGCGGACATTTCCTTTGACGATAAGAGCCCCTCTCTTTATGTGGTGAGCTAATTTTATACGTATTTAGATCCCCATCTGAGAAAATATACTGTTGTAGAAATAAAAAAACAACAACTAAAAAGCGGTGAACTTTGTGTGTAGGAATTCCTGTGGTATCCAGAGGCAAATAACTCAATGAAAGACCGCATGGTATTGTGGACACACGTGAGTACAGATGTTAACACTAGAAGAACATTGAGGTAGTTTCCTAACTGGAAATTGCCACACAGATTGTGTTTGTAATTGCGGCGTCTCTAATATGTTGCAGGACGCTTCAACAAAGCCAGATGTTGTCATCCTCGGAGCCGCGGCTGTAAGATTTCTAATTCTTCAAATGGTCCAACAGATGAGTGTATGGAATGGAGTGATATCATCCTTGATCTGCCCTTCTTTTTCCAACAGTGGTCCATCAAGTTGCACAGCGGCAGCAGCGAGACCCTGCAGCAGTACAAAGTCAACCTGACAGCCATCGCTGCTCCTCTGGAGAAGCTGGCTGACCACGGCGAGGTCTACTGGGTGCTGCAAGGTAGTCTCCGCTCCCAGTAAAAGACTTAACATAGCAGCTGTTCATAATCTCTCATCTTAGCTGGGGGTTGGTCAAGTATTACTGCCTTTCCCTTCAGCCCAGCGATGAAGCTCTCATGTGATTACCGCATGTCAAATAGGATCACCACCAGACGGACTTGATGCTTCATAGCTTTCATTCCAAAGAGTTCACACTTTCCAAGTCATTTGACACGAACAAACACCACGAGTAAATGTTTTGGTTGATCAGACACAGCATGTTATATTTTCACTTTGCCCAGATTTAACACTCTCAGCAGCCAAACGGTACTCCCAAGTAAATTCACATGTTGTGACGGAGAACGTTGTTGTTTGCATACATGCCGCCTCGTCCCCAGAACCAGTAAATGAGGAGGCGTTGAGTGAGAACAGGAAGATGATCACCAACCAGCAGCTGGATCTGTACAATGAAGCCGCGATGGAGGCGCTCAACAGCAGCAAGCGTAACAGCAGGTCCCGGATTAAGCTGGTGTCTGCGACCCGACAGGCTGCGCTGGAAACGATCAGTCAGTCAGACGACGGGTTGCACCTGCCTGAGAGCGCAAGAGACGTGGTAAGCAGGATTGATGTCCCTCAATTCAGTTTCAGTGGTTCAGTCGAAGTTGTTGAGCAAACTCTTTGGAAAATGCACTCATTCGTGGTCTCCCCCCCCCCCCCCCCCGAGCAAGACAAGAGGAGCTGAGACCCACAGAGACCGGCTGAGTGCTGGTTAGCTTAGTGCTATCTGCAGTCATGGTTGGGAGATGTTAGCATTTGTCCATCAAGCAGTCTTTTCCAAAAATGGTTATAACATTTGGTATAAAATAGTTATTTTAATCTAAATGACCGGACAGGGACTTAACACAGCACATCCAAACTTAAACCATAAAAAAATCAGCTAATCAAAGCTGCTACCAATCATGGCCAACATTGTAAGAAAGGATGAGGAGGATTACTTCTGGATCCTGTTCTGTCTGAGGAACTGCAGGTTTTGGCAGGTGAACGCAAAAGGCGGAGGTATGCTAACACTTACCATCCACTATCATTCATTTATCTAAGCTAACTAGCAGTCCGCCAGTCTCTGTGGGTCTCCCTGATGCAGCTCTTCTTGTCTGGCTCTGATGAGGACAGTAAATAAGCTTGTTTCTCTGTAAGTCGGAGTTTTCCTTCAACCACATTACTGCTAACTTGGACGAACACTTGTGTCTCCTCTCAGGGCGCCATGGTCCTCATGAACTCTGTGTGCAACAAGCTGCTGAGGCCCATCGACGGCTCCTGCTGCCAGCCACTGCCAGCTCCTAACCTCCTCCAGAAACTGTCAGCAGGATTCTTCCTCAGCTCTGCTCTCATCTTCCTCCTCCTTCATTTCCTTGGCAACAACCGCCACCACCGACACATCCCTCCCGATGTGGAGAGTTTGGAGGAGAAGAAGCCAGCGACTGCAGCTGTCCCCCTGGGTCCGAAGGCGCTTTTCCAGGCCCTCTGCAAGATGGGTCTGATCATGGGATACTTTTATCTCTGTGATCGAGCCGATGTGTTCATGAAAGAGCAGAAGTTCTACACACATTCCACGTTCTTCATCCCTCTCATCTATATATTTGTCCTGGGCGTGTTCTACAGTGAGAACAGCAAAGAGGTGAGAGTGAGAGTTCTCCTGATAGATGAACTAGTTGAATTTAACTTGGCTTGAGACTTCCTTCTACTCCGCACAGACCAAACTACTCAACCGGGAGCAAACGGACGAGTGGAAAGGCTGGATGCAGTTGGTCATCCTCATCTATCACATATCTGGTGCCAGCGCGGTGAGTCCTGGATTCCCAACCTTCCATTGGGCTGCAGCATCGCATCCACACGGAGGCGCATTAAAATCACTCGTGAAAAGAAATCTGCTCTGTTTTTTAAGAATGAAACAAATTAATGAATTCAGAACAGAGCATTTGGGAAAATAAAATTAGAAATTGTCCCATTCATTTAGGAAAGACCGGACTGTTTTTGGAGTTGATTAGATAATTTTCCTTTATTTTTTTTTCCTCTCTGAATGAACAAGATAATTCAGTTTTTCTGTCACAGAATTTCAAACCGATGTGATTGTTGTCTCTTTCAGTTCATTCCGGTCTACATGCACGTGCGGGTGCTGGTAGCAGCGTATCTGTTCCAGACAGGCTATGGACACTTCTCCTTTTTCTGGCTCAAAGGAGACTTTGGACTGTATCGAGTGTGCCAGGTAAGGCTACAGGCAATTGTAATTTAACCTGCCTTTTTTTTTTTTTTTTTAATGATTGTTAATATTAATTATTGACTGTCGCCTGATGTGAAGGCAGACTAAAAAAGGCTTTTGAACATGCCTGTGAGATAGATGCTGTTTTCTGCTCCAGGTGCTTTTCCGTCTCAACTTCCTGGTGGTGGTTCTGTGTGTGGTCATGGACCGACCATACCAGTTCTACTACTTTGTTCCATTAGTCACCTTCTGGTTTGTGATCATCTACGGGACCCTGGCCATGTGGCCTCAGATACTTCAGAAGAGGGCAAACAGTAGGTGTCTGATCTGATTGAGACGCATCATGTTTTTTTTTTTTTCTCCACTCCTTTGTGTTTTAAAATATAGTCACACAACGGACTTGACGCCTTGTCCAGAGTGACGGCGGCAGCGTTGTCACGTCAGTCTTGTTTTTCTGAACAGGCAGTGGAATGTGGCACCTCGGAGTTTTGGCGAAGTTACTCAGCCTCCTGCTGTTCATCTGCTTGTTTGGTTACTCACAGGTGAATAAACCAAAACATCTGTTTGTTTGTGTGACCACAGGGAATCACGTTGGCATTTTTAGGGCCGGAGCCCGAAGGAACTTAGAGGCGAAGACCCGATTTCTATTTGTTTTTGTGTTTGCAAGAAGTAGTTAAAACACAAATATACTTCATTCACACCGCAATCACATTGTTCGCGCCATGTATTTACGTCGTGTTGTGACAACGCTGCTCCTGTTCTGGCCGTCCAGGGTTTCTTTGAAAGCATCTTCTCGGTTTGGCCGATCTCCAGACTTTTCGAGCTGAACGGAAGCATCCACGAGTGGTGGTTCAGGTGGAAGCTCGACCGATTTGTAAGTATACGTTTCACTCCTGACACGTCTCAACTTTCATAGCTAGCGGATTCAATTTCATTTTTTTTTTCCAAAGTAACATGCTTCTGATCAGGCCATGTTCTGTTTTAGGCGGTGATCCACGGCATGTTGTTCGCCTTCGTCTATCTTGTGCTTCAGAAGCGTCAGGTGCTCTCAGAGGGCAAAGGAGAAGCACTGTTCTCTGCCAAGATCTCCAACCTGTTCCTCTTCCTCTCTGTCATCGCCTTCATTGTAAGACTGAATTTAGACTTTACTCTATATTTCTGTCTCCTCTCTGCCAACTGCATCCTAGTCAGATTGCCATGCGCTCTCCTCCGTATCCTCTACCACCAGCTTCTAACACGTATCTGACTGACTGCTCCTCATTCTCTTTCTGATTATTAATGGAGGAAACAAAAGAAAACAACTGATTACAGGGTGAAATGAATTTTTGAAATCCATATTTAAAAAGAAAATGAATATCGGAACCAGAAGTTTTGTGCTTCATCTTGGCGCATTCGTGTCATTTGCAGCAAGTTCGGCCGCATGAATCGACCACCTCCTTGACTTTCTTGCATCCAAAGACTAAAACCATTTCCTTAAATCCTTCTTCCCTCCTTCTTTCCAGACGTATTCAGTATGGGCCACCAACTGTGAAAACAAAACCGAGTGCAACAAGATGCATCCTTACATCTCCGTGGTGCAGGTACGGTCTTTCCTGGCCGCGTTTTCATTCTACGTACTCAATGTGATCAGACCGTTTCGGTTTTTACAGCAAACATGTCTCTATATCGTCCTCCCAGGATTTGTCTTCGCTAAAATCGCTCGTTGCCTCATTGCGATTCTTTTTTAGATGTTGACTTGATTCTTAGTACCTGACAGGGTGTCATACAAAACATAGTAAGTTGTGAAATGGCTGCTATTTCCCTTCCGTGAACTGGCAGAAATGGCAGTTCATGACTTGGTGTCCACTTCGAACACTAGAGTTCCTTGTCATATCTGGTATTTTCTCAGTTCCTCTTACCTGCCTAAACACTACAGGAGGAAATGAGCAGTTATCCTGTAACCTGGTAGAATGAATCTCTCCTCGTAGCGACAAGTCTTCGATAACTCAGGGTTCATACGGTCATGGAATTTGCGTCAGATATCTGCACATTTAAGCATTTTTTGTTCAGCTAAGATCGATTTCGCAAAATGTCTTTAGGTTCATATAAATTTACTTGGAAATTTTTTTTTTTTTTCAAATCATGTAGCTTGTCATATATTTGAGCCCTTTTTCCTCTGCTTTTTTGATAGGTGTAAACAGACATTTCAGAGAACATGGTCGCGAAATTGTATGAAGCCTGAGAGTAAAACATGTCTTTGTTCTCTCATGTACAGATTTTGGCCTTCATTCTAATCAGGAACATTCCTGGGTACGCCCGCTCTATATATAGCTCCTTCTTTGCATGGTTTGGAAAGATCTCCTTGGAGGTAAGACAGCAGTTGACATGCAGTGATATTAAATATGATAAAGAAGTTTATTTACATAGTTCATGTACCATGGAACAGTAAAAATAAAACAAGGAAGAAGGAAAATGAAACTCCAGGAAAGAAAATATGACAAAGACTAATAAGCAACTGATGATCCTCTCCAGCTTTATGTCTTGTGTTCTGCTGCCCCCTGGAAGCCAGCTTTGCATCTCATGACCTGACACATGCTGTGATTGCTCCCCCCACCAGCTGTTCATTTGTCAATACCACATCTGGCTGGCTGCGGACACAAAGGGGATCTTGATCCTCATCCCTGGGAACCCTTCCCTCAACATCATGGTCAGCAGCTTCATCTTTGTGTGCGTGGCTCACGAGATCTCCCACATCACCAATGACCTCGCCCAGGTGGTCATCCCCAAAGACAGCGTGGCTCTGCTGAAGAGGCTGGGGGGTGTGGGGGTCACCAGTCTGGCTATCCTGCTACTAGCCAGGGGCAACCAGACCACATTTGGTCCCGACTAGAAAACTCTTGACGGGGCACAGCGAACTCGCCATGGCCTGTGTTGAATTTGAGGAGAGGTACAAGCCAGGAGCCAGAGCAGTTGCTGGTGGACTCAGAAGACCACCTCAGCACATGAACCTGTGGGATGTGGGGCCGGGGGTTTCACCTGTGAGCAGACTCTAATTTTTGACTGCTGTGAAAGTCGTACACTGAAGAAAAATGCCCAAAAAGGAGCAGTCCTTTGAGGACGGGTGGGAGGGGGGTTGTTTTAAACGTTTACATCATCTGGATTAGACTTTTTTTTGGGGGGGGGGGGGGGGGGTGATGTTATTCTAACTGAAAACAAAAAGAGGTCCTGTGAGTTCAAGACATTGTGCTTGCTGTGTGAGTGTTCGCGGCGTTGTTTCATTTAGTGCTTCCTGTCATTACATCACTCCAGAAGGGATCACCACACACACACACACACACACTCCGTCCTCCAAGCAGTAGCAGTCAATGATGTTTTTCACTCAGGTGGAGCCATATTCACCTGACTCACACTCACCCATCACAACATGTGCTGCATATTTAATGACCAACAGGACTTTGTACAGTGTGTCTTCAAAAGAGTGTTAAGATAGCTTAAATATGCAAAAAATGCAGACCAACAGCTGCTTGGGCGGTCAAAATTATCTACTAAAGTAAAACTCGAGAGTGCAATTGTCAAAAATGTTTGACTATCCCCTCGACATATTTTAAAAAATTTTTGTAGTAATGTGCTGAAAGGTACCGTGGTCACCTGCTGTAGCTCTGAAATTCTATGTAATATGTACAGTATTTAATTATTTAAATTAAGCTTATATTTTATACTGTTGTTTTTTTTGGGGGGGGGGGGGTCATTTTGTACTTTAAGCCTATGAATGCTGTTTGTCAAGAAAGTATTACATTTAATGTCCATGTCATCTGACAGCATCTGAGGTTGAGCCTTGACCGTTAGCTGCCCAACGACTCGCTCACTCTGCAGCGTGTCATCGAAGAGTTTGACCCGTTTTCTACAGCAGTGTTTTTATTTTTTAAATTTTTTTAAAAATTTTTTGTTAACTTGCCTCATAGAGTTGTAACAGAAAATGCACTGGCTTGCACATATTGTACAATGCAACTAACAGCTAAAGGAACATCCTCCCTGTGAAGAATTTCTTTTTTCGGTCAGCAACTGGACCACAATTGAGTACATTTCTCAGATCAAATGCCTATGAAATAACCGGCTGAGTGAGTGGCTGCAACACGCAACGCAGCCGCCAATCACGACAGAATTACAAACTTGGCAGTGCACAAACTAAGCTGAGAAGACACATTACTGACAAACGCCGTCGCTCATTTATCCTCGTACACGTATTAAAAAAAAAAGAAAAAAAGATGAGCACTTTTATTGAACAACCTGCTTTGTTTTCCTCCTTGACGTGGAACACACTGTTCAACGTGGTACATGTGCAGATACTTTGAAGCAAATGTTTGTTTGTTTTTTTTTTAAAAGGTAGACGTCAGAAGGTCCGAGCTTTGTCGCCTGAGAATTTTTTGAGTTGCATATTCTATTTATGTAATGCTAACAGATAAAAACTAACGTAGCTTCACAGACCTGCAGGCGACCCTGTCATTTATCTGAACGTGTACAGAGTAGTTGGGGTTGTCAAGAGTCGCGTGAATTTGTAATTTCTACCCCCAGTCATCGCCTCATTGTGTCAGATAATTTCCATGTTGCAATCCTTATTTTTTTAATGATCAACGGCGATTCATTCGGCTATTGTTTCAGGCCTTAATAGACCATTTTGGTAGTGTAAAAGCAACAACTATTTATACTCGTGTGCAGGGCCTCTTGGAAATGTTACATGTACAATTTTCGGTGATGTCTTAATGTGATATGTATCCATATTATTTATAAATGCCTTTATTCTGTTGTACATTGTTAATAATACCTTCATAAAAAATGTGCTGTTTTTGTTTTCAATTGATGGGATAAAAATCAAAGAAATTATTTTAAGAATTTATTGTTATCATGTAACACGTTTACATATAACATGACAACTACACCATGTAAAAACTCCCTTTTTCCTCGAGGAGGACCATTGTGCAAAGCAAGTAGAAATACAACATTACTTATATTTATACATTTAACAAATATTCCAAAATATTCAAATGTATTTTTAAGATTTAGCTAAGCGCTCTCTCTCATTCACACTCTCTCTTCAAGGTGTAAATGCATATAAGATGCTAAATTTCTGTTAAGACACTTCTGAGGCATGCAGATTGGCACAAATATTAGATCAAACAAAGACAAAAGTCCAATCACTTGGTTCTGATCACAAATTCAGTGCTTCAGCCACCTTTCTCTCCTCAGGAATACCATTTACCTACAAGGAAATGGGACAACGGTGTAAAGTTGTAGAGATGACGATTTCATTACACACAGAAAAAAGTGGCTATCGTTCTAACTATCACCATATAACTTGACAGCAGCACCTACCTCCAACCTTCGAAATGTTGACATGACATAATTATCTCCTTTGTTAGCAGTGAACAGAGAGAGTAGCATGTTAGTGCTGGTACCATCATGCAGTGGATCACTATGAGCACAGGAGGGCGCTCTCTAGCAGGTATGCACACAAGACCAGGCGCTTTTCCATCAGATTCTTTCAAAAAACCTTCGCAAATTGATTTCCTCCGAATAATATATGTCCAATTCAAATAGTGTGCATGCTCAGTTTTCAGGAATGTAAAAGGAAGACGGCGTAAAGGCAGACTGAGGCGGTAAGCAGGAGAGGAAAGGCAGAAGAGGTGAACTCTGTCAGCTTCTCCTATCAAGCTTTTGGCAGCATCCTTGTGAGTGAGGCGTGCAGCAGGGATGGCCAGAACATAACGTCACCATTGGTGACTTTCTCCCACAAATGGCTTCGTAATTTTGTTTTTCAGCGTGATGGTGTTTAGCGAAAATGCAAAACTTATTTTCGGGTTCATTCCTGCGGGACTCTTATTAGTTTAGTCACATCAATGGTACACTTGCAGACTGAGTAAAAGGCGCTTTCACAACCAGCGTTCGCTCCGTTTTAATCAAATCCGGGTGCCCTTCGTTTGGGTGCTTGTGAAAGTGGTTATCTCACTGGTCTGTCTCCAAGCAAACTATAGCAGTGAGAGCATAATCCCACTCAACTGCATGAACTGAACCAAAACACAGAGGATTACGGGGCTGTCTGTGCGCAGCATTTGTTCAGATGTAAACAAAACCACAAGCAACATGACGGGGAGAGGACGGACTTAGACGTGCTACACATCTGGACAGAGGAGCTCACATTTTCCAGCATTAAACCTATTAAAAAGATTTGTCTGGCTCTTCCCCTTCAAAAGCAGTCTTTATTTGATCTGATTAAATTTGCGCGTTATAAAACTGAACCACACTAAACACAAAAGGAACTGAATGTTCCGAATCCGTTCAAAGTGGATGTGTCAGCCGTTGTGAAAGCGAGCACCGTTGGCTAGCAGAAAGGCTGGAGGGAACACTAACCTGATGGCCGTTGTTGTGGTATCGTAATCTGGTTTTGCAGGTTCCTGCAATCATAAACAAAAGCATACAAGAGCCTTAACTCTCATGTGAAAGCATGTTGTACTTACATGGAGAAGCCCATTAGCAGAAATCATGGGACTGCCTGAACCTCTTAAGCTGAAGTCGTATGCCGTCTAAAGGCCCGACTTGCTTGCTGCAGCTTTAGCGGTAAACACGGTGCAGCCGTAGAAAACAAGATTACATGACATTGCTTTGTATCGTCTTATGTTGATAAGCTGCGTTCCTGCTAATGAGCACATGTGTGTGTAAGGCCATTCATCCCTCCACTCACGTCTGCGTCTGCATGAGGGGCATGCTGGTGGTCTCGTAGTTGTCTGGGTGGATGGGAGGGACCACCTCACCGCTGACGGGATTGAAGACGGGCAGCGTGGAGAGGGGCCAGGAGATTTCCCGGTTCTTGGACATGCTCCGGAGCTCCTTGGTGGACTTCTGGATGGAGCTGTGGTGGACCAGCTGGATGCTGGAGAGGAGGAGAGCCAGTGAGGTTAACATGTCGTAGCTGGGCGGTTGTCGTCATGGTCTCTGGTGTTAATTTGTCCCATCCCATGCGTAAAAGCTTTATTTACGGAAACATTCACGACAATTGAGGAAGCTTGTATCTGCTATGGCGAGCTGTGCACTCCCATATCTGCATGCACAACAGAAATAGAACAACGCCTGTCACTGATTAGCCTGACTGAAGCTGCAAGGTACGCTCTCACTTCAGCTCGTTCTTTGATTAAGTCCCTACATCTGGCCATTACATTTTGGAGCAGCCCATTGGATGAATGGATGCCAACACACAAATGAAAGCATGAATGGTTATGAAGAAGCCATCAATGACAACATAGAAGACAACTGCAAACCAAATGAAGGGAGGGGGGGGGGGGGCAGAAAGAAAAAACACAGGAGAGGTAAAACACTTACGCTGGTGTTTGCATGTTTCTTTTTTCCCTAGGAACAAAACAAAATGGATGAATTAAATACTAATATTAATAGTTAAAAGAGACATCTACACACAAGTGGATGGACGAGATGGAACATGAAGTGAATGAGTGAAGGGGGGGCACGTCTCTCCCAGCTTGTGACTGATGGAGCATTGATGAGAGGATTCATCGTGGACGAATGGTCATCGATGTCGTAGCTATGCTTCAAAAGATGAACGTGATGAGACACACACACACAAACACACACACGCACAAAAACCCCAAAACTGACAATTCAAATAAATGGATCATACAACTGGATGGTAATGGCAAGCTGCACTTCTAGTCCGGATTGTTGCTGCTATCTAAATATCCTGCTCCTAACTCTCATTCAGGACTTTTCCTCCAAGCTTTTGGGGGCTTTATTAGAAACAAAAGACCAAGCACACTTACACCCCTTCCCGTCGGCAGCACATAGTGTAGCCGAGGATGAAGAGGAGGACAAGCGCCACCACTGAGGGAACAGCCAGCGTGACCAGGAAGTCAGCAAAGTAGTCCCGGCTCTTCAGGGACTCAGATGGGGGATTGTACTCCCCGAACTCAGGCAGGATCCCGGTACCCGGGTCAGGGCGGGTAATGTACACTGGCGCTACTTTGTTGATGTCGACCTGAGGACACAGACAGGAGTTAAGTCAGCGTCCCTGGATGATGGTTACATTTTACAAAAGGGTGCATTAATAATTGCTGGTTAATGCTTAGTTATATTTAAGGGTGCTAAATAGTCATGACTTAACTTTAATTAACCATTTATTAATGCTCATTGTGATGCTTATAGAACAGAGGGGAACATGGATCCCTGAATGCTTCAACTCAAACTCCGCTTTCCTCTTTGATGTGATGCATTAAGTTGACACAAACACCATTAGTAAAGTACTAGACACATTAGTATATTGTTAAATAACAGTTTACTCATAACAAAGTATTATTTATGTAAAGGGCGAATTCTCACCAGAGAAATTTTACACCAGTCGATGTGAAACTGAGCTCGAAACTTCTTGTCACAGCTGATGACCGGTTCCATCTCCTGACTGCAGCGCAGCTGGTTATGTGGGCTTTCAACCTCCCGCAGGCATGAGGAGAAGGGGACATCAGCGCCAACCATCACGTACACTCTGGAGAAGAAGAAGAAGAAGAAGAAGCGTAAGAAGAGGGGAGACGAGATGTACCTCCTCCTCGGAGTCTCCTTTTGGTCGCTTTCATCTTCCAAAACATCAGCATGAATCTTTGATGCACAACTCATGGCGGCTCATGTGGGCTATTCCCTTCTGAACCAGACCAACTGACAGTGTCTTTCAGTGCTGATGGTTGAACGTCCTCATCTAATTTACAGAAAACGGCGGCTCCCAGCGGCCCTTATTAAATAAAAATGTCGGTGTGATATGAGTGAGCTGAAATTGTGAGGGATGTCTGACTGAGGCAGGTGACAAGGGTGCTCACAGACCATTCTGCGATCGATCCAGCACTCGTACTTTGTAAAGATACAAAATGAAGGACAATTAGGAAAAACTGTGAAGAAAAACAAAAAAAAATGAAGGAAAAAATTGTGATTCTAGTCTTTTAAGACCCAGTCTGCTCCCAAACCCTCACCCTTCCTTCAGGTTGTTAATGGGCAGTGGCACACGGCCACCGCGGTCCAACGCTGAGGTAATGTTGATGGCGTTCAGGCGCTCAGGCTGCCATACGTTCTTCACTGCTCCCAGGAAGTCGCCCAGCACCTCGCTGGCCAGCATCTCCTCCACGTTCATGTTTTTAATGTAAAACTCAGCTTGGTAGGGGAGAGGAAACTCTGTATCCAGAAGAAGAAAGGTGAAGGTAAGCTGAGGTGGAAAATCCATGAACCTGAGAACAGAGCAATGATGCGGCGGTGCTCATTATGGTTTTATTACTCCCGCATGGTTAACTCCATGAATTCACACTGTACAGACGCTGGTGTGTCTGCTCCACTTGGCCTCCTTCTGGGGCCAGATGGCTGATGACATCATAGGGTAGCATGAGTGATGTCAAACCAGCGCTGCCAACATCTGCCGGGCGTACATCTAACTCAGATCATATTGTAGCGCATGTACTGTGACTGGTCAACAAGCAAAACACAGAGATGCACAGATGTGAGGAGCAGGTCCACGGATGACACAGAACAGCTGGTTACCATAGAAACGTGGTAACAGTTTATAACTGCAGCATGCCCCTACAAGACTGATGATCTGAACTGACACTGCTTCATGCTATGATGCATTTTGTATATTCTACTAAATCAGAAAAGAGTTGAGGAAATAATCTCAAGATTATTTAGCAGCTAATCCAGGCTTTCAATCACATATGTCCTTCAACAGAGGTTGTCCTGGAACTGAAGACCTGCATTTTTCCTTCGCGGCTTTTTTTCCCTTTGAACTTTTTCTGTAACAGCTGTGATATTATTGAAAGCTCGGGAGGATTTGCCAAATGATTATTACTATTATTTGAATGCTAAAATAAAACTTAACCATTGATAATCTTTTTTTTTTTTTAAACCACAAGTAACCAAATATATCAAATGTCAATATAACTGTAGCGGAACAAAACCAAACTCCAGGACCTGCTAGATTGTTGTCTGGTGGAAGCACGTGATAAAACACGGGTTTGTACTTTGTGCAAATCAACAATATGATGCACTTTCTTCCGCGCTGTTTTGATCTGTTTACTCCAGCGAAGTCGCAGCAAAAATCACAACGCCTCTAGGCAATAGGATGAGGGCGTTTAGTTTCCCAACAGGACTTCCACCAGTCCAGACTAGCAGTGATGACAATACTGACCTACTGTGATGACAATCATTGGTGGGGCCTTATTTTCAACATCTGCACAACACATACGCCCCTACATGTAAAGTACATGGTACATTATAGTTCCATGTTGTTATATGTTGTTCCCGATGAGCTGCAGACATTTTCTCTGCCCCGGCGACATCCATTACTCTGTTCATGGGCCGAATGTGCCTGCAGGATTTAATCAGGGAAGTTGCTCGGTCAGATCTGTTTGCTCTAAGCTCTCACACTGGCACCTCTTACCTTCTGTGGCCATGATGTTTATGACCAAGTTGTGCCGTGCCGTCTCGAAAGTGCGTCTGTTATAGGCAGTAATCTGCAACACACAGGGGTGAAAGTTTAAGCCCAGATCAGTGCAGCTTAAATGGCAGCAGCTCTGTGGACGAGGCTGAGCTGGACACCCTGCTCAGGCTGTGTGTACAGACTCATGTGCACTGCTGGGAACCGTAAGCCTTTTGGGAAAAGAATTTCTACAGTAGCTTACGGAGGACAAAAGAAAGCTTCAACAACATAATGGAATTTTATGTCTAAAGACTAAGAGTGTAACATTGTATCATGCAGCAACTTAATGCAAACATATGAGCTGAGCGCGGTAAGATCCAAATGAGCTGAGCTTGAATGAGGCTTCCAACATTCAGATGACTCAGCTCCCTGAATTCTTTTAGTCTTCTTGATTTTTGTTCAACGTTTACCACAGGTAGCCTCATATCTTGTCATTCTTTGACATATTCAACCGTGCACCTCTATGACGGTGGGCTTGCCGACGTGCTCTGCAGTGGGGGAGCCGTAGAGAACCCCGTCGCTATGAGGGGTCCTCTGGATGTAGCGCAGCCAGCCGGGCCTGTCAGGGTAACCCATCAGATTGGTGTTGAATGTGATCGGGTCATTGGCGGCATCACCTACACAAAAAAGGACCTTAATTACTTCGCACTCTAATTTAAGGAGAGGGAACATTCTTGTTTGGGACAGACCTAGAGTCTATTATCAACACCCGCCTTTTTATGTTTGGCAAGTGAATCTTCAGGCTGACCCAACCTTTTAAATAAGTCATTTCACGATCAAAATATCAGTCAAAATGAACACAGAACAAAGGATTGAAATATTTCAAGCAAATAAAACTACGGATGTGACCATGTTGTACCTGATTTGGGGTAGGGAGGAAACTCTCCTTTGAAGTACTCTCTTTCTAGAACATGGACGAACAACACTCCTGCAGAAGGGTACACATTACGGTCTGCATGCGACCTCGACAAGATGGTGACCACTGAAACAAAGATTGATGACGAACCGAATGGGTTAGCGCCTGATAGCCGAACATTTCAAACAGGCCGTTAATATTGGTCAGCACAAGCACAGCAAAAGTTTGGTGAAGGATTACTTGTCACGTTCTTGAAATGCGGTAGATTCAGTTTTGTTAGCTGCTAGAAACACTACGTTTTTTGTGAATAAAAAGACTGAAAACAACTTTTACTGTGCAGAACAGCAACAATGAGCTCTTTTCATTCATGTCATCCTTCCTCTTTGTCTTCATTGAGCTGTCTGTTTGGCTTCCACTCCATTTCAAACATAAACATTAAGTCAGTATTCGTGAAGGGCATCGCTTTACAAAATGGAAGCCTCTTAATGACGGTTTACACAGCGTAAGACCGGAGGTGATTTGTGTGTTTCTTTTCCCTCTTTCAGTTTTTCCTTTATTTCCTCCCACTCGTCTTTCTTCAACCGCTCAGCGTCTTTTTTGCGCTGCGTTATTCTACTCTCACTTATTTCCCCTTTCTATCCCCCTCTGTGGGTGGGCACTCGATTTCTAATCACCATGGGAGACCTTGTGTACAAGGAAGAAAAGGACGAGAAAGGCAGGCAAAGGTGCAAGGAACTGCAAGAGGAGGGGAAGGAAATACAAAGAGCTGGATGTTCTCGGACACAGGAAGTGGGCTGATGAAGGCCTGGGAAAATGACGAGTTGTTTTCTATCTCTCACCTCATCCTCTCATTAGTATCCAACTGACATTTTCAAACTATCATCATCTCTCTCAGCTGTGGTGTGTTAAGTTCAACTCTGATTTCCTGGGTGAATCTCCGCTGAAGAGAGAAGGATTTACATCTTAATCCATGAAAGGGGAATTCACTATTGTTATCAAAGTAAGAGTGGTTAAAGAAGATTAGGTGTCGCGGTAAGCTTCAGTTGATTAAAGACACTGGCTTGGCTAAATGACTTAACTGCAATCATCGATGAGGAGTGTGGAGCTGATCTAAAAACGGCCCCATTTGTATGTTAAACGTGGCTACATGTGACATAAATGCTGAAGTGGCCATGTGTGTGATATCCCTAAGGGCTCTGGGTCACAGCTGCATCAGATCAATAGCATTTAGCAGCCACTAGATGCTCTATAAAAACCTGAGGTTGTTTCCAATGCATATCATTCCCAGGACAGCCAGAGAAAAGCACCTGAGCATGACTAATCTGCGCGATAGCTCTTTTATCTGGACCCACAACATTACCAGCATTCAAGAATGAAACCTCATCCAGGCTGTTGCAAGAGTCAATCCCCCAAAATCCAGCTCTGAACACACATATTCTCTTACCCAGCCCCACTGGGCCTCATCAGTTCTTCGCAACACAAAGCATCAACAGCCACACACTCCCAGCTCAAGGTCAAGTCCTGACTATTGTGCTGCCATCCAACTCGATGTGGTGGATGAGACAGGCGGGACAGATGGCGCGTTCTAGCTCGCTTAATAGTCTGAGGAATAGCAAATGACCTTTGAGAGTTGAAATGCAATTTAGCCTATCAATATTCAACTACCAAGGCCTAACCCAACACTCCTAGCAGCCACGTGTGCGAGCTTAGAGTGATGCAAGTCACTTCCTTCAGACCAGCCAGTGTGACAAAAGATCACTGACTTGAGCTCCACTGACACTCGGCTAATAGCTTCAGATCTGGTTATTTGTTGCTGCAGACTTTGTGCCAGGTCTTCTCGAGATGATGACCCAGAGCGCTCTGACTGTACGTAATACATCACCGATTATGGGGTTAATACCTAACTGTCCGCTGCAGAGCCACCTGTCTGCTCACACTGCTGCAGGACAAACATTAAGAAGATGGTAATAACATCCATAAGTTACATTTCTCTTTATGGCGTTCACGAACACCCCCCCCCCAAACACACACACATACACACACACACACACACACACACACACACACACACACACACACACACACACACACACAAAAGACCTTCTTCAAAGCGATACGCTTGCTAACAAATGACAGTATAAAAAACTAAAAGGCCGTAGGGGGTGTGTGAAAATGGCTAACCAGGTTTTATGCTTCTCTGGTCTGACCTTGGGTCCGCTGCAGTCTCAGGAGTGATGCCTGTGTTTAAAATGCTATTGGCAACCTTGAGAGAATAAGCCACCTTTGTCTCTCCAATAGCTAACGGTGGAAAAGACAAGGGAGGAATACCATTTTAGTTCTTTTGCTTCAGTTTCATACTATATTTGCATGTCGCCTGGGTCAGGAGGAACGCATGTGCTTCTTTGGTGTTTCGCGGGGGGGAGCACAGACAACAAGGATTGCTACTGTTAGGACTGGGGAGGCTGTGAGGAGTTTGTTGCACAGACAGACCTGTGAGGGGAGAGCGTCTTGACAAGCAAAAGGCAATGGCAGGGGACAAGAGCGGACAAAAGGCGAGCAGCAACCTCTAGAGCTTGAACTCAGTCTGTGAAGGTAAGTAAAATCACTGTTTTGTTTGTTTTTCCTAAAATAAAAGCTGATTCTGCAACACTTTCATCATTAAAAGCTGAATTCTGCTTCTCGGACTTTGATGAGTTTAAACTCAGTAAACTGCTGTAACAGCATAAGTATGAGTGCCAAGTCTCTGGAACGGCAAACAATAATGCCGGTATTAATGGGGAACCAGTTGAGCGTGACACAGTGTTATGGCAGGGGCTGGGGGTAGGAGGGGGACAGCAGGTCAACACATGAAGTGTACCACTGTGCACACCCACTCACCATCTCTGTATAGGGCTGTTCTTTGCTTCAAGCCCATGGATCGCTCCATTAGCACATTTCTCTCATGCAAAGCCATGCGAGTGGCACCACAGGCATGCACAATGAATACTACTGGATCAAGGGACAAAACATGAATGGAACAAACATGAATCAGCAACTTGTTGTGTAAAACTAGCATATGAGATGAAAATATCATTTTCACCTGTTCTGAGTGGTGTTCACTCAACTAGATGGTCATTTTGAAAGGCAACGCAGTGATATTCTGCATGATCTTTCATCACGGATATAAAATATTGGATACACCTTGCAGCGTAACGCAATACAAATCAAATGTAACACACATGACAGCCTCAAAACTGACTGAGTTATCAACAATCTTACAAAAGCAGTCATATAAATATTTGTATAGTAGCTTCAAGAGCTAAACAATTCATCGTTAAAAAAAAAATCTTATTTTCAATTCGAACAGAGCAGAACTGTGGGGAATCCACGTGATGAGGGCGAAATTAATGCGCTCGTAATGCAAAGAGGAACTTCTTTAGGGTTAAAACCTAATAATGAGCGATGGCAGTTGTAATCTGAAAAGTCATGTGTTAGGGACAATCCGTGTATCATTCGTTCATTCGTTTTTCAAAATAAAACCAAAACTAGAAAAACGAAATAATGACTCGTTTTTTCAATATTTGTTTCCAGACCCAAAACGGAAAAAAATGCATAACGAATCGTCTTTCCGATTTCCGATTTTGTGCACAATTGAAAAATGGACAAAACGGATAACGGACGATTGTCCAATTTGCATAGTTTGATTTTCTGCAAGCCGTGTGACCCGGAAGTGAACTTTACTCGGAAACGAGAGAGAACAGCAGCAACCATTATCGCATCAGCTCTGGATATTTCGGCGTGTGTTTTTCCCTCCTCAAAAAGTTGAAAAAGTGAGTCAGCGTTATCCTCCAGTCCAGCCATTTCGCTCTTGTTTTTGTTGTTGTTCTTCAACTTCGTAATTTTTTTACTTCATCTTCACTTCCGGGTAACACGGCTTGCATCAAATCAAACACACAAATCAAGCAAATTGGACAATTGCCTGTTTTCCGTTTTGTCCATTTTTCAATTGTGCACAAAATCGGAAAAACAATTCGTTATCCGTTTTTTTCATTTTGGGTCTGGAAACAAATATTGAAAAATCGAGTCGTTATTTCGTTTTTCTAGTTTGGGTTTTATTTTGAAAAACGAATGAACGCATGATACACGGATTAGGGACGCTACAACAACGTAAATCTCAAGAACCACCTGAAAGAATAAACATGAATACATCCCAAATTCTTAAAAACCACGCAAACACCCGGCAGCACATTGCTATATCCTTCAAGTATCATGAGGAATAAAGACATTAATTATGCCATCAGCTATCAAAGGGAAGGATAACATGTTAATAGGCTTGGGTAATAAAACAATAGCTATGTATCAACATCAGGAACTTCATCAGTAGCAATATGTTAAAAAAAAAACAGTTTCTTTTAAATTACATAAATGCAAACCGCCATGATCGCGAAAAATTTATCAAAAAAATCAAATTAAGACGAGTGTGAGAATTTGATGATCTCGTTTCTTAAGGGGAAAAAAATCAGGATTAAGATTTTAGGAAGCTTTTAGCTTAGCAGGGCAATTTAAATCGATCCAAAAACATTTCAGAGCTAAACCAAAAGTGTTGTTTACGTCAGAGAAAGGAAGGTTGAAGAAACAGAAGAAGGGGAGAGATTTGCCCCCTTCATTAGTATTTGTGAAGCTAGAGAATGCTAATGAGAGAATCAATGGACAGACTTTTATACTTTTTTTTTTTGTTGGTAACACCCAGTATCGGCCCCAAACACTTAGCATCGGTCAGGCTCAAGTTTCCACAGCCCAATCACGTTATTCGCCTGTCTTTAAGGATTAGCACCAAATGTACATGAAAAACTTCATTATGATGGCTTTGGAGCGCTACTGCATTGGTACTACTGATTGGAAGTGTATATTTTGCTTGAGACTAATGCCACGATCCATTCGAATGAAGGCTAACCTGAGGTGCTACCGTTAACAGCCTAATTAATTAGGAGCACTCAAACACACCTGGCGGTCTATTTTTAAACACAGGCCTGCGCCGGAGGACATTAACCGTTGTCTCGAGGGTAATTAAACCTTAATTACATGACATGAAACAGAAGACAACTGCTTTGCTCTTTGCATTCACAGCACAAAGCACAGCTATAACTCTATGTTTAGGTGCATTAGCCGAATAACGGTATAGCTGTCTATTATTAGCCATTTTCCATGTCTCCTCCTTGGAAAAACTGAGCTGGGCATACAGGCTAGCTAGTAGCTAGCTAGCTAGCACGCTAACTGTCAGGGATAGCGCATCAAAGGAGAACACGTTTCTAGATATTTCTCAGCTTAATCGATACATACCCATGCCCAGCCACACCACGACAGCTGCCGCGGACATGGTGCTTATCATCCTCGGGAATCTTACATGAAACGGGATGTTTTCTTCTTAATCGCCACTGAGTTTGACAGCCATATTACCGAGCCAGCATCCTGCGGCATTCCTTCCTCCGCCTCCTTCCCTCCTCACTGGAAAACAGCTCGGCTTCTGACTGGCTGAACATCTGGATGGAAAAAAGATGGTTGTCTCGTGAAAAAGGGGGGTAAAAATTCGATGTGGACCATAGTAGATGCGCCACGCCTTCAGTAAATGTTTTAGAGAGAGTGTTTTAGAGCTGTTTTTCTATTTTATCATTCAAATAAATACAATAAGACTGCCAGTGTGCTGACCTGCAGGTCATTTCATAGTCACCATTCTCCATTATTTAAATGTCCTCTTTTACTTTAATAAGATGCACAAATGTAATGAAAGACTCTTGTGAAATATATTTCCTTTTAGTTTGCATTGAGCAGCTTGATTATCGCTTAAAGATGGCCCCTGAATCTGAATCAGGACTTGAAGACAACTACACACAATTCTACACAAAACACACAGACACACACACACACACACACACAGACCCTCACCTCGTGACCTCTTAAGTCGAGCTGTATGAGGACAGATTCATGTTCCAGAGGTCTGCTCCAATCTGTTCAGACCTCCTGCGGAGACAGTCCTAGCAGACAGATGGTCATGCTTTGGCCCCCTGGCTCCCAGTCAGTCCTGCTCTGGGGGCCCTTAATTCACCCCTTGTGTCCCCGTCATGTTGTGGACCACTAAGAGCAGCACTCCAATCCTGATTCTGTCTAGCATGCTGACGGAGAAAACACTGCAGGTTCTTGTTTGATTGCAGTGTGTTTGAAACTGGATTCTTGGCTTTCTTCATCTGTATGTATTGCTGTTCCGCACCCTCACCCTCCCTTTTATCCCCTTAAGATTATTTTTAGGTTGCTTAGCAACATCCTCACTATGTTTCATCTCTAAGATCCGTGCAATGTATCACAACAACCATGAAATGTTTAGGCACCCACGAAGATGCATGTAGTTATGAAGGCTGGAAAACGGCAGCATTTACTTTTTGGCAAGACGGTATCAAATTGTTAGTTATTAATAATTTGACCAGTGTTGATGCTGTATTTTCCCTCTCTCCATATTGGTTCTGGCATCATCCTCAATAGAAGTTATTTCTCTCACTGTGTGGGTTCCTGCGATATAGCAGACCTCCATTTCATTTTGTTTTTCAACTTCTGTAATATTAAGATGCCTGCAGCTGTAGCCACTACTAAACATACAGAAGTATAATAACTAACAACGAGGTTGCCAGTAATATTGACAAGTCACCAGTATCGATGGAAATTGGCTTTAAAGGGAAATATTGGATCTGGCCAACAGATTTCCAACAACATTTTTTTATACAATAAGCGAATAGTATATATGTTAACTCATTGTATTTTATGGCTATGTATGTATTTATGGAGTTCTATATCTGACAGTGGACCATCATGACAAGATTAGCCATAAAAGTTTGTTCTACTGCACAAGACTTTATAATCTCGGCAACTGAATAAGTGAATATTTTGGAGTTGGTATTAGTCAGTGGCCAAAATCAGTACTAAAGTATCACCATAATGGCAAAAAATAATATTTTGCATCCCTAGTTGATATGGTGAGGACACACTCAGCCGTGCTGAAGTAAAAAAAACACCAAATGTGCAAACCACTTCAGCTGAGTGTGAGTGAATCTGTTGCGTAAAAACAAATGTGCATTAAAACCAATGTGGCCTATATTAGCAAATGTTACGACTGCACGCATGTAAAAATTAGATGACAAATACAGTCTGAAACCATAAAACAAATGTACCGGTTAATCTTCCTAATTATATTTTGATTGGCATGTTTCTGAAAATAAAATTTAAAAAAATTCCGCATGAATTTTTATCAACTATTTATGCATACAAAAGAGGTACATAAGCAGTGCTTTAGGCCACTGTTAGAAATTAATTCATTATTAATCAACCCATATAGGGATGTTGTCAAATCTTATTTCTGGAGGTGTATCACAGGAATTCAGTGTGGTGTCTCTTCTCTCCTGTGTTACCCAGCCAGCGAGAATTTTAACACTCCAATCTTCTTTAATGTAATACTGTTAAATATTAATGCTCACAGATTTATTAGGGAAAGACTAGGCACTCGCAGAAACCACTTGATTTTAATATTCACTGAGTCAAGTGTGGGAGTGTTTAGTTGCAAACTTTATTTTTTTTTATAATTTAATTAAATTACATCGTACATTTTCTCTCTTGTAGACTTCAGCTTTATTTCGGATGAGAGCTTACACGTGTAATAAATCATCAAAACTCCCTCGTTAAACTGAATTATAGTTAATGATATCACTTTTTTTGTGTGTGTGGCCCATCTGAACTCCTGAAGGCCCCCTGCTGGTCCTCACGCCACACTTTGAGCAGCCTTAATATGAACACCCATCACATAGACTGTGTGGTCCTTGACCCTCTCCACCCCACCCACTCATACAGACCCCATTGATGAACAACACGCAGTCAACCGGCCGGTGAAGTTGCTGTGTGCTGCTATTTGTGCCAGACTGCAGCTCCGCTCCGCTCGGTTCCGCGCCGCGCAGCAGTTTAGCGGACCGAACCATTACCGCGCCTCAGGTTCTAACACCTGTCACATGAGGCTTTACATTCAAACGCTGGCTATCATCGCGGATAAGTATGTTTACTTTTCTCGACTGCGGAAGTATAACGGACGCTGCCGCCCTGCAGACGCCGTTACAGTGCAGCTCTCAGTGAGATGAGCTGACAAACCGCACCGGCACCCCTATTGTGCGACTGGCCGCATCATCCGCTGCTGCCTGCAATGGCGCTGTAGCGGCTCAACTATGTGCAGACGGCTCTGTAGAGGCGATTCCGTCCCGGACTCTTTCCAAGCGTGGGATAGAAATGTTATGTTCGACAGGTTCGTCCAGGAGAGCGCCGTTTTTTTCCATCTGGTACACCCTTTGGATTACTACAGCTGATCTCTCAGTCGAAGCCATGAATGTAAGTCTTTTGTTTTTGTTAGCAGCATCGTTGTGGGTTACTTATAGTCACATAGGATGCCAGTGCATTCACGATTATTCTTGCAGATCCACGCAGAATTCAAATTAGTAAGAAAATATCAATAAATGAATAAGAGTGTCAGAAGGGGGGGGGGGGTGAGCTGTCATGTTGTGTGCGGGGAAGGCTGATGTGCGGTGCATCGGCTGTTTGTCTGATCCCTCGGACACAATGTTTGAGCCTCTCGATTTGATCTTTCACCTTTAACTCTACTTTCCTCCCTCTTATGTCCTTAAAAGCCCGACAGGTTGATCTTCCTGTTCTTACAGATGTATTTCATCTCTAACCCTCGTTGTTATCATGAAGAGTCCAGCCTAGTGAATCATGAACATTTAGATTTGAGCCATTGCTGCTGATGTATCCACTCCATCCAGGCTGTGGCTGTCAACACAACTTAGATTAATGGATCGTCTGTGTCCCCGATTGTTTCTTCTCCCTTTTCTGGAATGCATCGTCAGGATTAAACATTAACGGCTTTAGCTATGGAATTTTTTAACCACCACTTTAACCTTCCACCCCTGCTTGCATACAATAGTGTAATGGTGGACATAGTCTCAGCGGTCAGACTGCAACTTCAGCTCATTAGGTGTTTCGTAATTTAGTCTGTGGGTTGTATCAGCTGATGTTTCGTGCGTTATTTTTTCTGTGCGGTTAGCTCTAGGCAGGCATGTGTTGCTTCGCATGACGGCTGACACTTGGTACCATAATGTCACTTTATGGGACTGTGGGACGTGGACAGGTGGTCCGCATGGGTAATAGAGGAGCTGGAAGAAAGAAACAAAGAAGAAAGCGTTGATATCCACAATGAGTATTGATTTCAAAGGGTAAACAGTGGTGCAGTGCTGAATAGGCAACATTATGGGTGTGCTTTTAGAGTCTGAAGGCTTTCATAACTAGTTTCCACTCACTAAGCGCTTCATGTGCTTCTGAATGATGGGAGGGTAAATCATCTCTCTTTAAGTGCTATAATCATGCTTTTCATTCAGGAGGGCACTTTTTGTTTTATGTTTTAGTTTCTGTGATGATGTTATTGAACTCAGTCGGCTTTCCTGAATGTCTCTGCAGGTGTGAGAGGGCCCGAAAGAACTACTTCAGCTGGATCAGAATAGGCAGCGCTGCACTAGGTCATACTAGACTCGTCACTCCCACGTTCTAATGAGGCCATGCTGACATCCCCTCTGAGTCCAAAGACATCATCATGCTGAAGACGGAGGCCTCGGGGGAGAGGACCAGCCTCCGGAGTGCCTCCCCTCACCGTAATGCCTACCGCGCTGAGTTTCAGGCGCTCAAGAGGGCCTTTGACCAGCCACGAATCGATGGCGACTCCAAACCCAAAGACCTCGAACGGGTCAAACAACCAAGGGGCCGCCAGTATGGCAGCCATGTCAGCCGCATTAAGGACATGTTCATGCAGATGGGCACTGAAAATACATCAGTCAAAAGCAGGGGTCGAGAGGAGTCCTCACCCCAAAAGCTGGTCAAGCCCACCAACTTCATCAACAAAACCGATGGTTCGGTGATAAAACTGCAGCATTCCTCGTCAGCTGAACGGGTCGGAGGCGCGGGAGCAAAGTTCTCGGAGACTAGGAAGCTGTTTGAGCAGCAGTCACGTGATCAGTCCCAATCACCAGTCTTTCCTTACGGACGTGATAAAAGGGGTTCCCACGAGCACCTCGATGATTGGCGAGGTGCTAGGTCCAATCGAGGCAGTACAGACTCATTGGACTCACTTTGCTCCAGAACGGAGGCTTCGTCACCAACTGTTAGCCAACTCAGTGCTGTTTTTGAAAATGCTGACCAACACAACCAGGGCGTTCCCCACAGGGGGGTCAGCAGACGGGCCTTATACTCACCGGACGGATTCCACCGGCAAGGAGGAGACCTCAGTGAGGATGATTCCCGACAATCCCCAGTTCGCGGAAGCTACCGGGGCAGGATAGGGGGAAAGTTCCCTACCTCTGTCTCTGCTGATGACCTCTTGAGCCCCAGCCTCGGGGCGGAGACCTCAGAGGTAAAAGCCCATCCCAGAGAGAAGGAAGAAAAAGCAGGTGAGCTTTTGGTTGGAGACAACAGGAAACCTTCTATCGCCACCACCAATGGAAGCCAGGTCAATGGCTCATGTGATGAAGATGAGAAATCCTCAGAGACAAGAAAATATACCAAGGATCTAGGGGGCTCTACACCTACAGATGATGCTGTGATTAGCAGCAAAGCTTTAGAGGAGCTGACCCAAGCTACACCAGCCAGAGAGAGCCAGGACGGGGATGCTACGAGACAAGAAAAGGCCTCGGACACTCCCAAGGACCAGGTGGACGAACCAGATGAGGAATACACCGGGAACGAGCGGGTGATTTTTAATGCAGATGGGGACGCGTGTTACCAGGGTTGGGGGGAGAGCTGCACCGATCCCGAGGATGACCTCTATGGAGATGATGAAGATATTGTCTATGACCCGGGCTCTGATCTGACGGAGATACCTGGACTCCCAGAAGAAAGCAAAGAGGACATCCCAGCCAAACGGAAGATTTGCTTCAGCACGGCTCCTATCACAGTAAGTAGTAGAAAAGCTCTTGTGCAGCTCTCATCAAAAGTAGGCTAAAACAACAGAGCTAATCAGAGGTTCCTGTTAATGAGCTTGTATTTATGGTTACCATTGACAAATCAATGTGGTTACCTTTGTTGTTTTCACTTACAATTTAATGAGGTAATCAGATCTATTTTCAGAATTTCCTCTTTTGCAATGTCCTGTTACGTGGTAGATCACATATTATAGCTGTTGCTCTTTGATGGCTGAGGCTCTCGCTATTTTGTGGCGCAGAGCTTATGGGTCAAAGCATTGCCCTCTGGGAAATCTACATGTTCTTGAACAGAACATCTGTGCATGTGTTAGTCATGCTGGTTCTGCGCCCACACAGTTTTCACACAAGATACCTTGTTTTGTTTTTTTCCTCAAGCAGCCTCACTCCTGCGTTTTAAATCACAAAGCTGGTTATTGACCTCTTTGATAACACAATGATGTTTTGTACATTACAGTGGCAGAGTAGACATGAATCTGTCAAATATATCTACTGCCCTGTGCGCATGTGGCTGTGTCCGATATTTTTATCCATCCCAGAGAGGAGAGAGAGGTGGTAGTTAAAATAACAGATCTTTATTTACGGTGAAAACGCATCGATGCGAAGCGCCCACTGAGGCCTATTTGTCTTTGAAATCTCATTGTACTTCAGTAGAAGTATCTTGTGCTGGTATTTGTAACATTTTCTGCCTCGGAGTATTTCAGTATTTTTCCCACTGCTGACTTGTACACAATGAGGCCAGTGTAGTTTGGATTTTGAAGATTACGGAAAATATTTTTGGGTCTTAATCCTCAAGCATTTAGAATCAATAAGCTTAAAATTTTTAGTAGTAATCAGCATGCTTTGGTGTGTCCTGTTGATTTTGTCTGTTTTTATTTTCCCGTTTTTATTTTGTTTTGATTTGTTTTGGTGACTAGGGACGAGCTTTGATAAGATTTTAATACCAGTGCTAAAATCAGTTCTGCTTTTCTGCGTGAAGGGAACATCGGCATGAACAGCTCAACCCAAAAACTGAAATCTGAGTCTGACTTAAGCGTTGAAGTAGGAGAAAATGTGTGCATGTGACTCAGGTGTAACGCTGTTTTACTCCTGTTTAATTGGTCATTTGTGTGATTATAACATAGACGTGCTGCTTTGATCTTGCGTGAAATATCAAATACATGAAATTCCTGGAATTTAAGTCCCTGCTGCGTAGAAATATTACTCTGCATATTGCTGGTGCTTCCACCCTGACAGACATTAACCACCATGACTTCTTCCTGCTGCAAGTTTCCAGTAGATACATGACTTTAATATAATTGTTTTGGAACTGGTTCTCCATAACCATCCCTACAGGTGACATACAGAGAGGGGTGTATATGCTAGTTAGTGGAGCATGTACGTAAGAAGTATGAGGGCTGGTGATTGTGAGTGTGGGGTATACTGTAGCTGCGTATGTAGCATCGCATCACTGTCGAAAAGCTGGGCAGTCACTTGGTGAAAGTTTGCAGGTTGGTGTAATCATTTATGAGAGCTTCAGTGGTGATGGGAGTTCTCCTAAACAACTAGAACATAGAACAGATGAAGAAGAAGCGTGAACTGGAACACAAACCTTAAAAGTTAGAACGCAGCTTGGCTCTGTCCAAGTTCATATCTCACGTTTACATGCTTAGAATTGACAGTCCAGAATTGTGTCTGTTTCTTTTTAACCGAGAAATCTGTTTTTGTAGCCTTAGACAGATAGAAGACCGGAGCTGGGCGAGGGATATGACGGAAGTCCCAGAGTTTTAATGTAAATTGAATTGCAGTGGCTCATCCCAGTGATATCAATAAAGAGAGGCTAGACTGAAGTTTCAGACTGAAAAATGCGTTAAAATTTTCCAGACAACAAAATGATCTGTATCCTTCTTCATATACGGAGCTCTATTTACAGATCCAGGTGCACCCTGATACGCAGGAGTAACCCAGAAAACATGAGGTTCCTGTAGCTGCTTGATAGGGCGAAGCGAATTCCTGCCACAGAGAAACGCCTTATAAAAACAACACAAACATGCCTCAGATTGAGAATCAATCCCATTAACATGCTGTAATGAACCGGGACAATTAGCCCAGTTATTCTGAAGAGAAAACGGGATGTTGGCTCACTCATTAATTACCCCATAATAATGTGTCCCTTTGCTGCTCCCTCTCAGGACTCACCACATACATACAAATGCTGACACTCATTCAAAACCATTTTATGAAATCTTCAAAACTAAGATTCGTGCTTAAACACAGTATCAAATATTTTATTTATGGTATTTGTTGATATATGTTTTAAGCAATACCTTTACCAAATAACATTTTATGTTTACCCTGGGAAAAAAAACGCCTATTTTTTCAAAATGTAAAATAAAGAGGTTAACGTAAACGGACAGTTAGAACATCGCAAAGCTTGTTACAGCATTTAGGTCAAAGAGAAGGGGTTCCCTGTTGTCTGCTGTTACAAGGCTCATGTTTTCCATCAAAAGAACTGACGCTCATTCATCATATGGAATATTCAAGAGGGGCTCTGCCCACCCTGCACACGGACCCTCACACACACAATTAGACGAGCTCCCCTCCCACTTCTCCTATACACGCCCCCTCCTCTTAGTGCACGAGGGACAAACAGGGTTCTGTCTTTTGTTCCTTCATATAGTGAGGGAGACAAAGCTATTTTCTCAGCCCCGCACGGGTCTAGCCTGACCCCGGTGGGAGGAGACAGAAGAGAAGACCTTAGGGGGAACAAAACAAACATCTTTTAATCTTAACGCTCCCTCCTCTTCCTGTAATATTTCTTTGTCCTGCTCTGTAAAGAGGATAAATCATTTGTTTAACATCCTCCCTTTACAACCTTAATGGATTTAGAAATTATCATGGAAGAGAAGATGACACACAGCCAGCTTTTGGCAACATTTTCCAAACATTCAGAGTAACTTGAAGAACAGATGCCAGATGAACATTAGACAGGATTTATTTTTGTTTTTTCATGATCAGAGATGCCTCATAATGTTGATTTTACTGGATTTCATTTTAGAAATGTTGTTTTTCCTCTTAGTAAAATTCTGAAGCAGTATACATAACATGCTGTGTATCTTATGTGCTTACGCAGCAGCTGGCACTCAAGCCACATGCCACTGGGAAACTACGATTTCTGTGATTTGATTGATGCAAACAGTTAAAAAGCTCGGTGGTTACACGCAAAACCTCTCACCCAGTGTCTATGGTCCTGTCCCTCCGAGGATACATCCCCTCCGTTAGACTCAAAAAATGCTGCAACATGGCTGCAGAACGTTCGCTAAATTACAAAACTGGGAGTAGAACAAATGATTCTCTGCTTAAATCAAATTTATTTGGACTCAACAGAGAATATCAAAGAACGACTCCAAATCACTGAAATACAGAAAGCCTGGACAAAAGCTCATTCAAAGGCTTGCTCTCCTGGTGCTGTGGAGCCTGGAACGGTGTGTTTTAGAGCAGGGGTTCCCTAATTGAGGGTCAGGCCCCCCCAAGGGTTTATTGGTTAAAGATTGGGGAGGGGGGGGCTGTTAAATGCTCTCCAGAAATGAAATAAAAATTGAATCATTAATTATTTTTTAAGATAGAAATAAAATTGAGTTTGAACTTAATTTGAATTTAAATGAAGGCGGTTTTTAAAAAAAAAATAGGCCTTGAAGTACATTTGCTATTTATTTGTTTGCTTTAACCAACTCTGGGTTCACAATCTGTGGCTCCTTTCTTTGGAGGGTCCTGAGTAGCCCTGTTCTGATTGGCGATCAGATCATTCATCAGCGGCTGAATGGACGTACCACGACGTGCAAGTTAGCCGCTAACAGTCATGTTAGCCTTTTTATCAATTTGTTTTTAGCCATAACTGTTATCCATTCAAACCTAAACAAGTATATCACCAATGATAATTTCTTGTCAGACATTCAGTGAAATGATTGTTGTTCTAGTCTATGCTACGTAGGCATATCGGAAGGCCCGCTACTCCAAGGGCCATTCCTCCACCAGGGCAATATGAAAAAAATCAATTCCGGTTCTACTGAATTCTCCTCCACCTTAATTCTATCATCCCTCACTATTATATCAAAATCCATGTGCAACTTTTTGAATCAATAACAGACTGCGGTCATGTGACCACCATGGCGGAGGCTACAAGGTGATCCAGGTTTATCTGAATGTTCAAAAACACATAGGTAGTGACCAAATGTGACATGAACACACATTTAAGTGCACATGTTTCAGTTATAGGTGGGTTTGTTTTGTAGTATTTCAACTAAACACCAACGCTGTCATTTCAACCGCTTGGTGGGTGTCAGCGAGTGACCTCAACCTACTGTACTGCTGCATCACGTGCATTCCCTCTATCACTTTCTTTGAATGAATAATTACTTCCACATCCTTTCACTGCAAGATTCCAACCCAGAGAGAAGTGAGTGCTGTGGGCGATCGGAGGCGAAGGCGGCCCGTCTTCCCGAAGGCTCTGACCTACAGAAAAGAATCATATCTCATGTTCATCCAAGCAACGGGTTTTCATTTGTGACATTAGTGTCTCCAGTGTGATTGCTCACTTTGAGGGGTGTAGATTGATGTAGTGGTGCTGATATAGTGTCTATCACCTTTTTGATGCCCTATTTTCAAAGAAGAAGGTTTTGTCTGCTAACTCTACCACACTTGTTGCATCACTTTCTCTGGATCTACATCACAGGAGTTTGACGGGAGTCCCCTGCTCCTGCGTGCGGTCTGTTGTCTTCATCTCCTCTGATTTTCCTCTCTGTGTGAATGACATTTACAACATCCTTTTTAATGCCACCTTTTCTGCCATTAAAGCAACTGCATTTTCATCAGTCAAGACAGGATGGATTAAGCAGATGTGACGAGCAGCGGTTAAATGGCGTCTAAAGTGGCTATGTTATCAGGCCCTCTTCGCTCTGCAGCCTGTCGGTGACAGGATCAAAGAGACTGACGTTTTGTCCATTAGATTGTGACGCTGCTGCACCGTTCGAGATGTGAGCTCCGAGTCATAATCAATGTGATATATCTGTGTCATTCCTCTTCTCTGTCGCTGCGGGTTTGAGCTCCCTGGCCTTGTCCCGTTGCACTTGTTTGACTGGCGTCTTTTTCTGTGTCACGTCAATATTTGTTGATTAATATTTTTGTTAAAAGAAAATCTGGCACGACCCGTCCAGGGTGAACCCCGCCTCTCGCCCAGTGTCAGCTGGGATAGGCTCCACCCCCGCCTCGCGACCCTTAACGGATAAGCGGTATAGAAAATGGATGGATGGATGGAAAATCTGGCACTCAGTGGGGAATAATAGGTCGCTGACTAATGTTCCTGCTCACACATTAGATCCCACTACGAACATTTGTTTGCTAAAACAACCTACACGCAGTGTGAATTGTAGAGTTGAATGACAAAGATGCTGACGGTTGAAAACTGAGAAACTGCCAATTTCCAACCACACGGTGATATTCTACACTCACCAAGCTTTCAAAGACTGTTGTCAGAGATTTGGGAGCTCATTTGAAATCTTCTTCCCTGAGATTGTGCAACAAAATCAACAGGAATATCTTTTCTTTCTGTGTCAATACTCCAGCCCCTTGTATCAAGACCTCATTGCAATATATAGTGATAAAATGGTATGGTAACGCAGGGCAGCAACCTTTACTGTGTTAAGTAAAACTGTACAACTGAACAACTTTGCAAATTGTAAGTAAACCACCCAGTCGGCACACAAGTTGTATTCGCAGCTCTATTCTGAAATTTTCATTCGATTGTCATGTATTGTATCACATCATGATAAAAGCATATAGTGACCCAATTATCCAGATACATATTTTCAGTCCATCTCTTTTGCTCTCCGCGCAGACTGTTAACGTGAACACAGCCGCTCAGATGTGATTGGTCAAAGCTTACTAAAGGAAAAACAGAAACCAGAAGCTTCTCTGTCCTGACGTTCTCTCCCTTGCCAACAGATTCTGTATTTATATGCAGAATGTGGTATAGAGATCATACCAAGGCCAACTCTTTATACGCGATATGACAATCGATGCCTCAGGTAGTTTGTCGCAGAGTAATTCCATCCCTTCCTCTCCGCTGTGCATGCAGCATTCTTGCTATCTGAGTATAAAACATTTTTGGTTAAAATTCTGATATGTTTAATGTTGATTTATGGGTTGTTGTCACTGGTAAATAAACCTGATATAGAATAAAATAAATATCAATACCACAGTTGACAGCATCTTTATCTGGAGCAATCGCTTAATACAGTCTTGTGACTCTCAGGCTGAAATGAGATGGACTTGGGCCAAGAACTTTCTGATTGGAAGGATTACTCTACTTTAGGGCAGTTCATCATTCTGGCTCATGATATATGTATGTATGCTGCAGCACAGCAGAACCAATAGTATAATCTGGAAATATTATTTAGGTGTAGAACAGCATTGCTACAGCTGTAGTTCAGCTACAGTAAATTATGTATTAATTCCACAAAGAACTTTTTTAATATCTTCTTCAGCACCCAACTCTCTTCTCCGTCTTGAATTGTAGTTGTTTTCCGCCCGGGAGCCGAGCTGTCCATCAGCCTCCTAATTATGTAATCTATAGCTGGGCGTAATGGGGGAGAGCAGGATTTTGTTGGCCGAGCTCCAGCATTTAGTGACAGCAGCTATATAACAGTTGACATTTTGGTTAGAACAGCAAACGCAGCGGCTTAGCTCAGTAAGACTGACAGTTGGTATTAAAGCGTATTTTGGTTAAGCTTCTTTTCAGGCCACTAAATCTTGACTAACAGCGAGACATCTTACAGATCGTCAACTAGTGCAGAACTTGTGTGGTTCACATATTATGTTTATACTCAAAAGGTCCATTTTAGTTGTCAGGAAATGAAGTGTAACCTAAAATGAATGCACGTTTTTGTTGAAAACAGTTATGAATGGAAAGGCAAATCATTATGACTGTGGATTTCTCCTTCTTCCTTGTCATTACGTGTCATCGTGTGTGTGTCTGTGTGTGTGTGTGTAGCTGAGTCCCTACATTATTAATGCCGTGGTGTTTTTGTTGGCTTGTTTCTCTGCCACCCGATAATCCTTGGGGGATGCATTTTTAATGATCAAGGAAAGGCGAGACATGCCTTGTGGTTTTTGTGCCTGGTCAGTTGCCACATAGTCTGTGGCACAAGCCACCTTCCTCCCAACACCCCCATTTTTTAAAATCAAACCCCCACCAACCCAAACTGGTCCCCTGCTAATGAGACCATCAGTGCTCTGCCAGTGTTAAACAACTAACTATCCCAGTGGCACACAGTCTTTGCTGCAGCGTGTCAGCAACATTCATGAAACTGTATGTTTTCATCATTTATGGCAGCACTTTTTCATGTACTGGACCCCCAAGTTTCCTCTCAATAAGCCACGACTCCGGCTTGAAGTGACTTTGCTCAAAAAAGACCTTAACATAGATCGACTTAATATGTGGAAATCCTGATGCCTCTCATAATAAATCTGGCCTTGAAAATCAGTCAAATCAATTAATAGACAGTCATCAATATTTTTCTGATGGCTCTATTTCATCAATGTGATATATTAAAAGTAGTGCTAGGGATTGATTTTAAAAAAATTGAGTTAATCACAATAACACCCTGTGTTTGATCATGATTCATTTCAAGATTAATGTATTCAGTATTTCATTGTATTTTTGGGGGGAGACAAAACAAATACAGGTGTTGTATTGGTATGAATAAATTAATGGAAATGGGTCAGACCAATCTCTCATTTTTTTTTTAAACTTTGTTAATCATGTCTCAGTTTAAATTATTTCCCAAATTAGAACATCTTCTAAATCTTCAAAAGGGAATTTTAATAATTGAGAGGTTTCGATCTCATGTGGTATTCTAGATTTGGGGATCTGTGCCCACGTACAGTTGACAGGATCACATGCTCATTGTTAGGTTGTTTTCCTTAACTCTGCCCAGTCATTGTTTATAGTCTCATGAATCAAATCATAGTAAGTGGGATGTACTGTAACAAGCTACATTGTCACTGTGATCCCAGCCCCCCCCCCACACACACTCTCTCTGTTTTTGACCAAGATGCAGTATAAAGCGATGCATTGTCTGCAGCCATTTAATTGCAGTTGTTTACTATTCTCTGCCCCCGTGTTTGAGTCTGGCCTCTCTCACTCTCTCTTTGTGTCTCTTGCCCGGTAGTTGGCCCACTACTTGGGTTGTTGGTGGGAGTCATGGTGCCCGGTGGCATTGTGCCATGACTGGCCCGGATTATCGAGGGACAAAAAAAAAAACCTGGTTACGGGGACAAAAGTTGAAAACACAAACCACCTCCGTAAATGTTGGCTTCCTCTTTCCAATCCTATGTCTGTTGGTCAGAGCTTGTGTCTTCTCTGTGTCCAAGATCTGAGGTTAAAAAAAGAACTGCTGACTACAACAGTGATATTCCCCAACATGTCAGATACCAGTGTCACTTCCTCAGACTAGGGATGAAATACGCTAGATGACAGGAAATTTGGCCTCGAACTGCCTGCACACCCTGATACATCTCCTATCTTTATGTAAGATCACATTCATTCTCTGTTGCTTCCTCACCCCCCCCCCCCAACCTCTTCACATCTGTCAATCTCAGTCTGTTCCTGTGACACATACAGATAATTTTGTCTGCCCCTCGGTGACTCGATGCTTTCTTCAGCACCTGTCAGCTTGTTGGTGTGGGAGTGTGTGTTCGGGTGGTGGGTGGCCACAGGTAGAGCTCATGTGCAGAGCTTCCAAAGTGTGTGTGTGTGTGTGTGTGTGTGTGTGTGTGTGTGTGTGTGTGTGTGTGTGTATTTTCTAGGCTGTAGTTAATCCACTGCAGGGTTTGCTGGGCTTGTGCCACAGAACATTTCTCCATCTCTTATTGCCCTGGGCACTGGCGTCCACTGTCTGGAAGGTGCGGGGCGGGCGACAGCACTGGCACGGACACATCACCAAAGGCCTAGTTTAATACCATCAGAGGCGGATGGCTGGCTCTGCATGGGCGCCATGCTGTGACATCTTAGGCAGGGACTCACACAACCCTAGGGCAAGCTCAGCTTTTTCTTTTTTCATTTTCTTTTCTTTCTTTCTTTCTTATTGCCTGTTTCACTCCTCAGTAGCCTCACTGTCTGATGCTGCTCTAACCCATGAATCATATGAGTCATTCTGTCTCTTCCTCTCACTGGATATTGCCTCTGTTAACTTGCTTCTTCCTTTTTCATTTACTATTCCTCCATTTTCTCATCAGGTTCTTGCATCTCCTCCTGCTTTTCTCCCCGTCTCATTTTACCTCCACCTCTCCTTTCAAATCTGCTATCTCTTTACTCCTCCAGAACCCCATGATCTCTTTTATATCTCCTCCCCTGTGGTGTAGCAAGCCCTTGGCTAACACCAAGCCCGTTTTCTCAGAGAGGAGTCACCCAGCAAGCTGCTCAAACACTGAAATGTGTCTGAAGGAGGTTCATCCAGCAGCATAGAGATTAATCTCCCGCTTGAAATATGCATGTATGTGCAGACATGTACACTACATGCTGTGATGAGACATTAACCGACTGCACACAAAACCGACATGCATGTTTTCTCTTTTTGTTAACAATCAAATACCTGGCATGCACTTTCAGCACACTCGCACACACATCCTGCAGCATCAAAGCAGCTGCAGCATTAAGTAAAGAAGTATTTCACTTGTCCAACTAAATTCTCTCCCACCTGAAAGGCTTGGAGAGCAGATAACAAGTCTGCCAAGCTGAATTTCTGCAGTTCTTTTGTAAGGGGTTTGATTACTGACAAAAGTCAGGAGTGCCTGTGTTTGGTGTCAGGGGTATTCAATGGAAAAGGCAGAGTCTGTATCAGACTTAAAAGAACACACCAATTTTTTTTTTGGGGGGGGGGGTATACAACTACTTATTTGAGACAGAAAGAAGACAGTTTCCCTTCTCTCCTCTGTGTGTGCATAAAGGTTTTGAGACCCACAGAGACCAGCCAACCGCTAGATAGCTTATCACAATGAATGGTAGTGGAAGGGTAGGTTATCACACCTCTGTCTTGCTTCAAAAGCCTGCTGTTCCTCCGTTGTGTATTGTGGTTCAAACAGATCAGGTTCAGGATCTTGTTTTTCCAGAAGTCATCCTCCTCATCTTTTCTTACAAAGTGGTTTTGTTGGTCAAAGTTTTGAGGCGCTGCATCAGATCACTGCACCATGTCAAGGAAGTAGTTTCGACCACGTATCTGATTCTAGAATTACAATATCTTAAAATGTCAAATTGTTATTTCCCTGCAAATGTTACTCCCAACCTACGTCTATTCACGCCGACAAAGATCATTTTGCGGAAAAGAATATTTAACTACTGATTTGATGAAGCCAGTTCCTCCACACAATAAACATAGATGTTTTACATGTCTGAGGTGAGTCCCAAATCTCAACTGGAAGTTATTTGTCCTCTGTGTGCTGTATGGTTATGTTAACCATGTATTAGAGGCACCAAAATGTCTTCAGTGTTTCCATTTTACAATTTTAGATATGTGTGGTCAGCCATATTTGAATTCGTCTTTTTATATTAATCTCTCGGTTTGAGAGGGAGCATCTGTTTTCTAGCGGTTTGTTAAGCTTGTAGGAAAGCGCAGACTGTCTAGAAGAATATATTTACATGTAAATGATTTTAGAGTGTGTTAAATCCACCAATAGAATCTTAACATTCAGTTCCAGAGGGGCACCACATGGGGAGACGGGACATTATACTTCAGGCTACTTCCATTTTTAGTGTCCCTGCTTGTGTGTGCCGCCGCTGTAATGAAAACAGAATTTCAATTGAGAATAATGACCTGCCTCAACGCACCAAACGTGCTTGAATTTGGGAGGTTGTAGGTGTGTTATTTATCTCGACACGATGAGGGTAAAGATGACACGTATGTTTGGATGCCTCTGCATACCGGAATCGCTTTGTTATCGTGCTATTATTAAGTCTGATAGAGCTGTCCGGTTTTATTTCTGTCCACTTTCAGGCGTTGTTGTGTCTGCACTCATAATGCTTCAACTCCCGGTAGTGATAGAGGCTGCAGCATCCTGCCGCGCTGTCAAGGTTAAATACAGTGCTGGACCGTCTCATATTTTCTCTTTCTGGCTTTTCCCCTTATCTCTCTCCTGTTAGCTCAGGTCAAAATGTACTATATTGGCAAAATGAAATTCAATTATTGTCAGAGAGCAAGAATATATTGTATAACTAATCTACGTGGAGGAATGGGAACATGTGTGCTTAATTAAAAGTAAACCTGAACTGGATGAGAAAAGGCTATTCCGCGCTACTTTAATTTTCAGAAAACTCCTCAGTCTCTTTTATTCTGTCACTGTTTACATTTAAAGTCATATTACAGATTTCTTTATCTTTTGGGCAAATGCTATTTGTTTCTCTTTTCCCTCTCATTCTGGTGCCCTATTCATATTCCCCTTGTGGATGCTGTGTGATTTATGTTGTTCCTCACTGTTGTTGTCATCTGTAGGGATGGGTATCTTATTGTTTATGGAAGGTGCTTATTTAACGCTCTTCTTTTCTCTTCAGGTTATTTTTCAGGAAAACAATGTACAGGTTATTTCAACAAAAAGCATGATTTACCTCTCAGTGTTTCACCCTCTCGAACTCATAAAGATGTTTCCCATCTTGCAGGAGTTCTCTCCTTCAGAGCTGAGCAGAAGTGTCCTTGTGGGTAGAATGTTGGAATCACAAATATTGGCATAATCACTAAAAAAATCTAGCAAAAAATAGAGGCGAGCACACTACATACTAGCATGACTAATAAGGTAACAGGTGACAGGTTGGCAGGAATCATGAGCTGGTTAGGAAGCAGGCGAGAGGGTGGAGCAGAGGAAGTGGTGGGAGGGGCTGCAGGCAAGTGGAGGGACCTGCACAGATATAAACAGGCAGGTGAACACGAGGCATGAAGTAGAAATGCGTCAGAGGCAGAGACAGTTAGCTGGAACTAAATGTTCTGGTGGAGTCCAGATGTCAGGTTCCCTTTATCCTTTGTCGTATCAGTATGCATGTCCATAGAAGAAGAAACCAATTCTGATTTCTCCAATTCTGATAGCAGAAACAATATTTTCTGAGCCCATCAGTACTTCAATCTTTTATAATTTAATCTGGGGGCCCAGCTCATCCTAAATGTTAGTTCCTTATCATCCATATACATTTTTAAGGATTTCTCTCTGCATGACTGCACCTCCTTTCCCTTTTCTTCACCTACCCTCTCTCACAGATTCACTCTCATCTGTCCTCAATCCCTCTTCATGACCTCCTCTTTTCCTCTGCGTTTCTTCCTCTTTCTCTCAAGTGAGTGACCGTGCTAATGTGTTTGGAGATAGCATACCGTAACCGAGAGTAGCCATTAGTGCGCATACCCACTGCCAATGGTATCATCTCGTCCAGGATGTCCGGAACAGTCCAAGTGCTGTGTTGGCATTTGTCAGCAGTGTGGGTTTTTGTACTGGGGTGTGTTAAAGTCTGTGAATATGTGTATGCAGCGTTAGAGGGGTGTTTGTTTGTTTGTAAGTGAAATTCCAACACAGAATGATTAAAAAAGTTGTCCTCAAGCAGCCAATTGACTACTTGTTCAAATACAGTACAGAAATGGAAGATCACCTACTTAAAATACCTGAAACAGTTTATGGATTTATGCACGGCATTATGGTCTATCTGAGACAGAGTCAGTCAGTTCAAATCATGTCAACTCTAAAAATGTGTTTCTGACGGCGAATTTTTGTAACTTATTTACTGGTTAATTGCCAGATCCAAATAGGCCAATGAAAATATGAAGCTTTTCTCGCTTGCCATATAATTATTTTATATATATGTAATGCTGTGCACTTTATGATCATTTATAAATCAAAGGGTGTATGTTTTTCACGTGTGGGTTAGTTTTTCGTGCATTTGAGCATTAATATTGCAGAGCTGTTGATCACATTGAATGATTAATGACAGGGAGGTCATGTTCAGAGTTCACACACGGAAAAATAAAAACCGACCCTGGCTGGCAGCATCACACATCAATGTGCCTGAGCACTAAACTGTGTGTTCAAAAGAACGCCATTTAATACTTCCTTTTCCTTGCATCTGTTCCCCCGCAGCACAAAATATAAAAAAGGTTAAGTAAGAACACACATTTCTTGTCCGTCAGATGAAGTTTTAACTGTTGAACCTCTCAGACTTCCAACCAAACTGAAATACTGATGTATAATCAAGGCCTCACTCATGGTATATGTCATGACCAGTAACTAACATGGCTTCAGGCGTTAGTCGATAGATGCGCTGTGAAATGGCATGTTATTGATCTTTAGGGGAGACAGTATTTCTACTGTCACCCATTTCACCGAGGTCATAGATGAGCTAGAAGGCAGTGACTGTTCTGTTCAGTAACATTACAGCAGGAAGGAGAGATAAATCTGTGTGGGAGTGAGACATCATCTGAGTCCTCATCTACTGTATTTGTGATTGGTATGATGACAGCAGCATTATGAATCAAATGCTTGATATTGTTTCTTCCCAATCCTTATTCATAGGAGTGTTTCTGAGATGTTGATAGCAGTAGCTGCTGTTGTCTTTGTATCTTGGAGATGCACAGACAGCCGGGATGCTTGTCCTCACGCGAGCGTGCCAAAGCGCTTGCACGCATTTTCACATATCCAGGGAGTTTTTTAATCAGCACCTGCCGCCAGCATCCTGCGGCACACTAAACTAAAGACCTGATAAGACCTTGCACATTGGAGTCATCTTGTGCACAGCCCCCTCTTCTCCTCCCCAGTAGGGAGCAGCGAGAGAGCCAGGATGGGATGAGATGCGAAGTGACAGCTGGCTCCTGGAGCGGAGGAGAGGGTCCTGTGAGGTTCCGCTGCTAAGAGGAAGAGAAAAACATCTCCATCCCCTCTCATACCTAACACTTCTCTATCTTGCAGTTTCTTGGCAGTGAACAGGCTGATTTGTGGTTATGGTTTTGTTATAAATAATAAATTCAAATGATACATAAAAGAAATGTTTTGTGTATCATAGTTTGAATGTAAAAGTCTTATTTAGTTCCACCAATTTCGGTAGTAGCGTTACTCTTGGTGTGTAGAGATGATCATCAAAAGAACAGAGGCTGGTGGTCATATATTCATAAGTAGCTTTTGCAAAGAGCAGAAGTTCTCCTGCAGCTATTTAGCGCAGATAAATGTGGTGGTCAAACCTTTAGCCCACAAATTATTTCACCTCTGTATTATGATCCAACCATTATGTTTCATTATGTGCCCACTGACCGTGAACTGCCGGTGTTTGTCCTCTAGGTGTTCAACACCTATTCCAATGAAGACTATGACCGTCGTAACGAAGAGGTGGATCCTGTGGCCTCCTCTGCAGAGTACGAGCTGGAAAAGAGGGTGGAGAAACTGGAGCTCTTCCCTGTGGAACTGGAAAAAGGTGGGAAGCAAAATCTGATGAGTGGGTGGCTCCTGTCACTTATCCATCAGACACATTCACCCACATATGAGATGTTACATTATTTTTTAATCAAAGGTGTGAAATTCAGTGACTATTATTAGACATGTTGATGGTATATTGCTGTCCTGTTTCTTCTTTATTACAGTTTTCTTTCTCTCATTATTTTATGCCTACCAAGTATTTTTTTTTACTTCCATAATGTCTGAAAGTGTAACTTTATCCCCAGCCCTGATCTTAACTCGGCCTCTGTGTGGCTGAGAGGACCAGGAAGCTCCCTCTGCTCTTCCATTTCCAGCTTCGATTCTGGCCTCCAACAGATACTGATGCTAACTAATGCTAAATCAGATCCTGAAACTTACTCATGTTCAATGAAACACTATTAAGTTGAACTACAAGCTAAAGCTAAGCTACTACGACTAAGTTTTGAAAAACTATAAACCCCAAAACTGTCTGAAATCAATAACTAGCAGACTAAATGTTATAAACATACAACTAACAACAAAGGTTAAACACGGTTAAGCTAGAACTCAATATTTACAGCATGTTTCAAGAGCAGATGTCACAAAGTGTTTCACAGTATCAGACCCAAGCAAATGAGGGCAACAGACAAAATGCAGACAACAAGATCGAGGCAAGACGGGAAACAATTACACAAACTAGAGAGAACTCAGCGTGTGTACCTCCACCGAGGCGATCTTTCTGCCCCTGGCCCTTTCGTTCTCAGGTTCTCCTGTTCCTGGCTCGCAGAAAATGAAGATTAGCTGCTGTACACACTACGGTAGCTCGTTTAACGAAAACTCAGTCTTCACAGTAACACATCGCCAAGGTATAAAGATATTTGAGACCAATTTTGAGATGGAGCTGCTCGACCCACTAAAGGGCGCACATCTAAGTGTAAAAGTACATCCTGTACTTTCCTGTTGCCACCAGGTGGTGCTATGAGTAGTCTGTTACTAATTTGAACGGTTCTTCCCTGGCTCGCCATAAACAAGTTTGGTAAGAACCACTTTTCAACCTGATCATGCAAGCCTTTAATATAATAACATGAATCTCAAACTGAATTCTAAATTTGATGGCAAGCCAGCGTAAATAAATCAGCAGGGGTGTTTTATGAGACCTTTGACAGCAGCGTTTAGAAGTTCCTGACATCCATGGATGCGTTACTGAGACAGGTGAGGAGAGAACCCCAGTTGTCAGTAGGGAGGAAATAAATGGACACAACAGGCCTGAGTACAGCAATGTTTCTTAACTGGTGTAAACAGGAGCAAACAATTAACATGCTGGTCAAGACTCAAAGCCTAGATTAAAGAGAGAAGATAATGAGCCTAGACTTTAGATCACCTCTGGGACAATACCAGCTGCAGCAGAGATAATTTGTTTTGTCTGTGTTTAGCTGTAGAAAATAAACAGTGTAATCAAAATATTCACTGCTCAATATGATTCGCTCAGTCCACCAATAATGCCTGCCTTTGCTACAACCACTATAAGGCCAACATTTGGATCAATCCACAACACTGGAAAATACCATGTATGCATATTTTTACCGTGTGTTTGTCACTTGAGCCATTAAATTGATGAGAGAACCTCATGATAAAAGGCAATGAAATGCTTGTCACAGTTCTCATCATGTATTTCCTCCTCGCTTGTGTTTTTCGAGTGAGATTTTCCTGCTAGGATGTATAATGTTGCCAAAAATAGAAAATCTATATGTTGCAGGGTTTCACCAACCTCCTGATGTGAATGCAACACCTTGTGAATAATGAATGTAGGGTTCAAAGGCATGAATGCTATACTGGAAGGGAATTTCCTATCCTGCACGCAGCCTGTTCGTGTGAAGGACAGCGTGCTTTCCTGATCCTATTTTCCATTAATAAATCAATATTTTTTCTGTCTATTTTTTGGGGGGAGCCATTCTGGCCTAAATTTGTTGACTCCAAATCCTAATGGAGGCCATTAACACTGCTGCATCTCAACACATCCATGTCGTCGCACAAAGATGATCACGCTTATTAAGTTGCGTGTGTTTCCAGATGAGGATGGCCTGGGGATCAGTATCATTGGGATGGGTGTTGGTGCCGATGCCGGCCTGGAGAAACTGGGCATCTTTGTTAAGACCGTCATCGAGGGTGGAGCAGCTGAGAGAGATGGCAGGTGAGAGGTTCTATCTGTTTGAATTCTGTTCATTTATTTTGAACATGACCCTAATAGCCTCCTATTTCCTGGAACCTTTATTATTTACTGTAAAAATGAGCAATAAGTGAGTCTGCAGAGCCAAAGATGCTCTCATCGCTTGCTGTACAAAAATGGGTTTCTGTCTTCACGCTCTCTCTCACTCTCTCTCTCTCTCTCACTCTCTCTCTCTCTCTCTCTCTCTCTCTCTCTCTCTCTCTCATGCTCTTGCTCTCTCTCTCACACACACACACACACCACCGTGAAGTCACATTCTGTCCCTGTCGGATTTAGCAGCTGGGCTTCAGATTAAATCCATTGAGAGAGGCACAGTCTGGGCCATGGAGAGTGTGTGTGTGTGTGTGTGTGTGTGTGTGTGTGTGTGTGTGTGTGTGTGTGTGTGTGTGTGTGTGTGTGTGTGTGTGTGTGTGTCTGTGTGTCTGTGTCTGTGTCTGTGTGTCTGTGTCTGTGTGTCTGTGTCTGTGTGTAGGTGTGTTTGTTAATGATTATTCTGTCTTGTATAACAGAAATATTATATTACACTTGAATGAGTTTTTAACTTTATGATTACCGAAGCCAAAATGACAAAATGATTCAATGATGATGTGATGAATGATACAAGAAACATATCTGTCAAAAATCTGAATAGAATAATGTGTATAAAAACAGTGGAAGTCTTTTTACAGGGATGAATTTCTATTTACTGATGGCATCGTTTTGTGGGCCAAACCAGACGTTAGCATCGGGCTCCCTTGGCCAAAAGCTGGTGGGATTTTTACATTGTCTTTTGGGTTGTTGCAGAAAATAAACTTAAGTTTGTGATACTCATAAGTTTGTTCCACAAGATAATCCTTTAAACCTATTAAAATTTAGAATAGACAAGTAACACACACACATAGCCAACCCTATACCAGGAAAATGTGACCTCACTGGGATAATAAATGATAATATAATAATTAAAATGACAAGGGAACAAAAGTTCTGGATTGCAAAATAATCTTTATAGCCCTTTACGCATTATAAAATTTACAATGCTCACCTTGAGTGAACTAGCCTCTCCTTGAATTGGTCACAGTGATATTTAATGTCAGCGACAACTCTCCAGTCCATTTGTTAGCATCTGCCATTTTTAAGACGCATAAAATACTTCAAAATCAATGAGCTAGGTAGGTTGTGTATTTATACCGTAGAACAAAACTTTAGAATATCTTAAAATTGTGATAACCACAGATGCGTTTTCAGTCGTTTAACTGAGAACCCACTGAGACCAGGGAACCCGGTGTTCAGTCAATTTATTTCCAGGTTTTCAGGACTCTTATCTGCGTCGCTCCACGTCCCTTTCCATTTTCCTGGAAGATGATGATGATGATGATGTGTGTGTGTGTCTATGTGTGTGTGTGTCTGTGTGTGTGGTTTGGTACAACTCACCAGGGTGTGTTGTGTGTCTCATAATAAACTGTGAACAGTGCAGAGTAAACACGCAGCCAGGGGTAGAGGAGGGGATGACAGCTTCTCAGCGGGCGAGCTGTGGTTCTTCTACCTGTTTGTGTGTCTTTGTGGTTCACAGTCCACCTGAACACATTAAAGTCCACTGAAACATGTTTCTTCAGCTGTAATAACTCCTGTGATGAGATGCTCTGCTGCTGGTTTCACTGACAAATGTGTTTCTGAATATATGTTGTCTTTCAGATGTAGCGACAGCTGTTTTGGGCTTCGCTATGATGTTGACATTGCAAAAAAATGAAGATTAATGCTGTTTGATTGGCCCTGTAAAGGCTCTGTGGGTGGCCAAGCCTGATCTAGGCATATCATTCATAGGAGTTTACACAATTTAAAAACAAACTAGATCATGTTCACCACAGGCAGAACGAACACTCAGCTGGGGAGCTAACGTCAAATGCAGTAAAACAATATGTTGTACAGTTAATGGGACGATAGCATGAGTGGAGCTGTGAACAATGACTTGAAATTCCTCACAGGACTCAAGAGGGCGGCACGGTGGTGCGGTGGTTAGCACTCTCGCCTCACAGCAAGAAGGTTCCGGATTTGAGCCCTGGCTCAAGCACGGGATCTTTCTGTGTGGAGTCTGCATGTTCCTCCCGTGCCTGTGCAGTCATCAAGAGGGGACGAGGCTGATTGATACTCTAAATTGACTGTAGGTGTGTCTGTGAGTGTGAATGGTTGTCTGTCTCTATGTGTTGGCCCTGTGATGGACTGGTGACCTGTCCAGGGTGAACCCTGACTCTCACTCAAAGGCTGCAGGGATAGGCTCCAACCCCCCTGCTAACCTTAACAGGTTAAGAGGTAGAAAATGGATGGATGGATGGACTCAAGAGGGTGAAAATCCATAATGACTGGAAAAGTCACTGTTGTGCTCCGTTTCTCTCTGGCCAGATCAGGTGACTGAAGACAAACGCCCCGCCCAGCTCCTTACCCGAGGCCTTCCAAGCACCCTCCCCAGTTTTTCAGCATTCGGAGATGGAGTTAGAGATGGTGTAGAAAAAAACTGTTTACTCTGCCCGTTAGGAACTCTACTTCACTTGAGTTGCATTCAGTAGGTGTGTTTTCCTGCAGGGTTATTTCTTTCTCTTATGTAGCAGGCAGGCTGCCATTTCCAGGGACGCGTGAGGGAGATTAATCAGAATGTGGCGAACCACGAGAGACAGGGGAGACGAGTGAGAAGAAACAGCTTGTTCAGAAGTGATCCTATTCAAAGATGGCAGTTGGAGTGACTCAAAAAAGTCTAATTTCACTGTGTGAGTGTAAATAGTTTGAAAAGTAGAAAAGATCAGAGGAAGGATGTTCTGAAGCTCATGTTCCAAGTGTTTCTGAGCCTTTAGATGCGAGCCCCTTTTATTTCTAAATACTACCTGGGTTTTTAGACTTGGAAGTCGGAAAACACTTGAACTGTCATTAAGGTTTGGACTATGTTAACCTTTATTTCAGTGACGGAGGTTTTGGAGTTTTCTCTACGTGGATCTCAAATTTTCATTCCAACTCCGGGAAAAAAATGCCACAAAAATGTCCTATATTACGAAATGATGAGCTCATTTCTTTTTAATTTTATGATTTTATGCTAAAAAAAAAGCCAAAAGTCACCTTCAGCATTGATTAAAAATCACTGTGTAAAAATGTATCAGTTGTTTTCAGTAAGAAGTAATTTTTTAATTACATTTATAATAAGAATTTTGATAGTATGATTAAAAGAAAATGTTCAGAACCCATGAAAGTGCTTCATGTTTAACTCTGTGCTCGGGCTGCGACAGATGATTATTTATTCATCATCATCATCATCGGTCATTTACTCTGCAGACGATATTCACCATTAATCTATTTATGTATTTATTTTAAACGCTGGAAGAATGAAAAACACATTCAGACTGACATGGTCACATTGTTTCATGTGTCCCACCGACAGTCCAAAACCCAAAGATTCCTAATTTTCTACCGTAAATGACCAAAAAAAAAAAAAAAAAAAAAGCAGCAAATCCTGTTATTTAAGAAACAGCAAAAGTTTGAAATTTTAGTTTAAAAAAAAGTTTTAAAGTATTTTCTGGTGATTGTTCGCAATGAATTTTCTTTAATGGATTAATTTTTGCTGCTCACATCCGCTCTGTGTCATGTAGTAATTATTATATCGAACTGAATACAGAAGACTGACTTTTATTGTTCTCTAAATACTTTTTTTTTTTACACATAAGTACAACTATCCCCTAAACATACACATCCATCTCTGGTCAAAGGTTCCTGTCTGTGTTTACTGCAATGCTGAAATATCAAACAGCAGACTATTAAGATATGGAACTGTTTGATATTTGGACCGACTGCAACTTTATGTAGTACTTTTTCTTTTTGGACTGACTGAACACTTCACTGTTCAGTCAGCCTGACCTTTTAAAAGTAGGAGGTGTAGGACAAATAAAAATATCCCCCTGGCTTCTGGTATAAACTGTGACAGATGCTGAAGCCAGCAGTTCACCCTGAACCTTGATCACTAGACCCAAGATTGTTGTTTATTGACGTGAGTAAATGTTAAATAATTTTACATATTCATTTGACCTCTCAGTCTCGCTCTCTCTCTCACACACACACACACACACACACACACATACACAGACAGGAGGGGTCACAAACTAGAATGTAATTTCCTTTTGTTGTTACCTCTCCAGTGATTGGGTTCTCGCTCTCTCTCTCTCTCTCTCTCTCTCTCTCTCTCTCTCTCTCTCTCTCTCTTGCTGAGTCGGACTTAATGGTCTGACACACACACACACACACACACACACACACACACAGGCAAACAGATAGATGGGCTTGGCTTTGGCTCACTGTTGCATCGTGTGTGTGTGTGTGTGTGTGTGTGTGTGTGTGTGTGTGTGTGTGTGTGTGTGTGTGTGTGTGTGTACTAAGAGCGATGACTTGCAGATGTGCATACATCTGTGTGTCTGTTTTGGTTTATTTGCATGAATCTTCCTTTGCCATCACTTTGTGTTTATCCCTCATGTCACGTCGACTCCTTGGCAGCTGGATGTTGACCGCAGAGAGACAGATTAATACGAGATACCACGATGTGAAGGTCAGAGAAGCACCTGAGCTTCTGACTGACGGGCAACAAGTCCACTGTCTTTCTACATCTCAGGCCAGCACGTCTCTGTGTAACGGCCAAGGTTACGTACTGTCCAAACCTCACAAATTCAATGTTAGATCTGGCAAAAAAAAAACCTTGATTGATACAGAAGTCATAAGTCATATTGATGCTAGAGCTGTTTGCATAATGGTTCCCTGTAAATGGTAGCACTGGTTAAGGACTGAAGCTTCAACTGCACCTCAAAAAAATAATTTACTTTTGTTGTGGTAAATAGAATCCATTATCCAGTGGCTCAGTGTTGACTCACGCCAGTCAAAGATTTTATGCGATTTTTCTCCCAAGATTTTATCATCTGTGGGGGGAGTCAGTGTCTTTGGAGCTAGCTGCAGGCGTGCTGCTAATGTTAGCTGCAGCTGCTGCAGGGGGACTTGACTTTCAAGCTGTCAAATACAGTATCTTCTTCAGCTTTTAGATCTAATCTGAGTTAGACCAAGTGTTCCAGCAGTTTAGATGTGTTGCCATGGACATGGGGGGAGGAGTTAATGTCACATTTTCTCTCTCTCACTCTCTCTCTTTCTCTCTTTTTCTCATGCTGAGTTTTCTATCCATCCATCCATCCATTTTCTACCGCTTAACCTGTTAGGGGTCGTTGGGGGGGTGGAGCCTATCCCAGCGGTTTTTGGGCAAGTGGCGGGGTTCACCCTGGACAGGTCACCAGTCCATCGCAGGACCAACACATAGAGACAGACCACCATTCATACACAGTCACACCTACGGTCAATTTAGAGTATCAATCAGCCTCGTCCTCTCTTGATGTCTTTGGACTGTGGGAGGAAGCTGGAGTACCAGAGAGAACCCACACAGGAACAGGGAGAACATGGAGACTCACACAGAAAGATCCCAGAGCTGGGGCTCGAACCTGAAACCTTCTTGGATGTTTTAATTTGTGGTGGTTTGAAGCTATGTAATACAGCACTATTTGGCTGGACTCTCTGGAAAGAAAATATCATCAAAAATTAAAAAAACAAAAGCATCCAAGAACTTTTTTTATGCTTTCCTTATTGGCACCATTCATTCTAACATGAATTTGTACTCAACATAATTTGGTTGATACTCTTACACTAGCCCAGTTCATCCAGCCCCTGTGATGGAGAGGACATGTAGTCTGACTCAGTGTAGCTGACAGGACCCTGGTATCTGCAGATCCAGTCATTAAAGAGCACGACTGGTCCAAAAATTGCAACGTAATTTACAGTTTTTGCTGTTTCATTGGTCTGTTGGGCAGCAGAGTTGCCCAAAAACTACCAGTCCGATTTTCAACATGTCCGCTGAGCCTTGTAATTTTGCAAAGTTATTCACATTGTGTCTTCAGTGGTAGTTCCATTAAGCAAAGAGATACCAATCAAGCAAGAGGATTTCAGAAGTTCCTCATATTGAACTTCATGTACTTGTAATGTATTTGAATATAAGACCGAATATTTGTCTTGTCATGTACATTTAATTGAATTTAAGTTCAGTATGAATGGAAGCAGAAAAAATCATGGATGAGAGATAAACAACCTGCCGCTTTTCCTTGACATGAAATCAGATGAAATGCTGAGAAAATAAGAAGTTGCAACCCTGCTGTGGCCGTGTAATAAAACAAGGAGGCCAAATTTGTTTCCTTGTGGTTTTCACTGGACAATTTGTTTTTGAAGCAAGACGTGATAATTGCACAACAGTTTTGAGAATTTGCAGTCTGGTAATACTTCTCTGAACTGAATGACCCCAGAGGGAATCACTCAGGCTAGATAGAAGCAGAACAAGTCGAACTCAGTCCAAAGTGGTTTGTCATATGTGTTGTGCCTTCAAGCAGTATAATAAAAAAAATAAATAAAAAAAAAAACCTATGCTGACTTTCACATTCACTCTTCTCTCAGGCTCTTTTTCTCTCCAGATTTTCAAGTAGATTGCAATTGAATATTTATTAAGGACATTTTAAAGGGTTTATTCACAGCTCTCCTGTCATGAATAGGGGATGACCAGGAGTTTCATTTCAGGTCAGGAACTTGGCCGCCCGCCCATCCCGTCCAGAGCGGAGCAGAAATGCCCGCTGTGCTGTGGCCCAGGGCGAAAGGCTAGTTGGCCTCTGTGTCCTCGTTATCCCTCCTGGTTCAGTTTGAGCCTCATCTCTTCTGTCTCCTGGTTAGGCAATAGTCTGGCGCAACCACAGGGGAAGTCTGTTGTAATTTTGAAAATGATGTGAATATGCATGATAGGCCACTTCCTTTGTCTCTTACACTACTTGTAGTTTTCCTGCATAAGTGTCTTAATATAGCGTTGACATTTATGTTAGTAGAGTTCACAATCACATTCAGGCGAGCCATTCTAAGTATCACCCAGTAAGTCATTCAGGTTTCTCCACAGTCTGTTTAAATTCTTGTGTGTGTGTGTGTGTGTGTGTGTGTGTGTGTGTGTGTGTGTGTGTGTGTGTGTGTGTGTGTGTGTGTGTGTGTGTGTGTCAGGATCAAGGTGAACGACCAGATTGTGGAGGTGGATGGGACCAGTCTGGTGGGCGTCACGCAGAGTTTTGCCGCCTCCGTCCTCAGGAACACATCTGGAGTGGTCAGGTAAGATGCACACAAGCACTGAAAAGAAAGTTGTGAAAGCCCACATGTTACAAATGCCCTACTCCACTTTTACTTATATATTTATAAAAAGTAGTCAGGCATTATTGAACTAGAGTGCGCCAAGCAGCAGTCAACGTCAACAGGCTGACGATTGTCACACAGACATAAATAACAAAATTAATATTTAGCATTTTGCTTGGATGTCTGAAGTTGTTGGGGAAAAGACAGAGGACAATCTTCTCTTTCACCATCACTGCTTGCTGAATGCCTTCAGACCTGTTGTCATGGTGCAGAACTTACAAAACAGTGTAAACAGACAATGAACACACACACGCACACAGACACACACACACACACACTCGTAGCATGGGAGGAAGGACATTGATTAGGAAAGTCAGTGCTGTTCTTAGCGACGCTGAGACTTCACACTTTTCCACTTCCACTTTTCTGCATCGTCATCTGTTCCAGACACAGGACACCCAAAGACGCTGCCTCTCAGCAGGCTTCAGAAAGCTGGCCAATCAGGAAAGTGTGGCATTTTGTTTTGTGTTTTCTTTTAGGAGAGTTGGGGTTCTTAAACAGCTTGATTCAAACAGAGGAAGGGCAAATTTGATATTAGTATGCTTTAAACTGAATGAATCATTACTGTAATAGTGGAGTTACAGTGTGTAAGCAGAGATCCAAGTCACTGTGTAGAAAAGAGCTCACGTAAGGTAGAAGTATCAACATCCAGTAACTACTGATGGTATAAACCCTGTAAGTGCACCTGTATGTACTCTGTCTATACCAATTTCTTCTCCTCACATCTCATCACCTCTTCTTCACATTTCATGTACTCTTTTATTTAATTTTCCTCCTTTACTTCTCTATTTCGCTTACATCCATCTATCCCAACATTGCTGTTTATTGCTGATGAATAACTCAAAGGTTTCAGTGTGGTTTTGTGTCCATCATTCTCTGCAGCACACCAACAGATGCGTGTGTGTGTGTGTGTGTGTGTGTGTGTGTGTGTGTGTGTGTGTGTGTGCGTGTGTGTGTGTGTGTGTGTGTGTGGACAGCAACTTCTCATACCAGGATCTGGCTGTGTAGGCGAGGCAGGGATCCATTTATCATCCGTACAGCTATGCATCAAATAAAAATAGATTCATATGATGATTGAGAGTAACGCTTCTGTGCAGCAACATATATTCAACATGTCTGCTGATACATGTAACTTCTGAATTATGCTTAAAATAGCATGATGCTCCTCACCACCATAACTGAAATTATGTGTGTGGTTTTGGTCCAACATCTGAACTTTTTAATACCTGCCTCTTCCTCGGTCTGTCTGCTGGGAGATATTTCATCAGCTAAACCACTACTGAAATATGAACAACCCATTTTGATCGCCTTAAAAATAGCTAGCTGGAGTTGAGTCATGATGTCTCTCCCTTAGTGACAGGCAGGTGGCGATAGAGCATCCGTCATCCGCCCACTATGAAATGCAGCATGAAGCCCAAAGTGCTATTCGACCTCCTTTGGAATAATGAACATGATTATCTTGACTTCTCTCCTCCATGTTTCATTAGACAAGACAGTGAATTGGAGCCACTTTGATAAAACAAGGTGTCAAATTCAGCTGCTGCTTACCTGGTCTCCGCTAGACTCCATGGTTCCAGCTCGTGACCTATGACCTCTCAAGTGAGCCTTCGTTGATGTGAAAACTGTCAGCTGTATTGTATTGTGTCAGTGTGTTCAGTGAGAGAAAATCTTATTCTGAAGCCTCAGCCTACATCACTCATATATTATGGGACTTTTTGTTTGATTAATTTTTACTTTTTTACTTCTAAATGGTTTTCCAGGACGACCAAATAGATTTTGTTAAGGAATTGGTAAGTTAATGAGACTGTCCCATTCACATTAGAGGGGGATGGACCTGATTCCTCATGTCTGAGCGTATCCCTGCGACTCTTTAGATGTACGATAGTTCAGAGTGGTTACGAAGTGTTGTGTGGTACATACGAGTGTGTGTGTGTGTGTGTATGCGTGTGTGTGTGTGTTTTGTAATGCCCACTGTGTAATCAAGCAAACTGTGACAAAGTTTTAGCTGATGAGTATTTGTCGCTGTTATTTCTCTCAGAATCACCAGACCTATTTTCACTCTTCTCTTCCCTTCATCTTGTCTCTCTCAATCCTCCTCCGTCTTGTCACCCACTCACTGCACCACCTCCTCCTCCTGCTCCTCGGTAAATCCTCCCCCCCGCCCCTCTCCCGTTCTCTCTCTCGCTCTGATCACCAGAGGTTTTATGGCCAGCTGTCCTAGATTAGCTATTTTAGCTATATTTAACCTGGACTTCTAGCAGCAAATCATCCAGGTTTTAGTCTGCTGTCACAATGAGGAAACAGTGTACTCAAGGAGGCAGTAAATAAAATAAAGAACACTGCAGTATGTCTTCAATAACAAAACCGAAAACAGAAACCATGGCTTGATCTTATTCATAGAATTTGAATAACTGCGCTCTAATTATAAAAGTTAATCATGTTAATATATAAAAATGGGAAATTGCCACTCTTCTTCGTAAAAAAATACAGAGATCAAAACTTTTTTTTTTAATTCATGAGGTGAAAAAACGTGATTGGACTGAGAATTCTAAGAGATGAACTCGTGCTTTGCTGAATTTGTCCAAATGATCAACACATTGGCATCGTTTATTGAGTCCACACAACCCAATAAAGGATTATAATCTGCAGGTGAATTAGTCTGAATTAGTGAATTATGTTCTTATCTTGAACATAACAGATCCCCCCGTGGTGGGCCAGTCATATCTGTCATAGCCGAGCCTCAAACGCCTGCCAAACCTGCGCTCACTCATGGCGAAGACTGAGTATCCTGCCGTAATCCTAAATTGACAAAGTAGTCAATTTTTCAGAAGCTGAATTGAAGCAGCCGAGAAGGAGGAGGGGGCTGTTTCCAGGTCAGCTGTCCAAAGGCTTGCTCCTTCCCTCTATCCAGGACCCGCTCCTCAGTTGTTCCTTCACATGTAGATCAAATAATCAACCGCGTCTCTCTGCCGGAGCGTAAGGCCTTTTCTACATTGCCTTTGGAAGTATATGAAAGGGCTCTTGGACCTGAATTCACTTGATTAGACCTCATCTCAGAGCCACTTTCCTTGTCTTGTCTGAGTCTGAACACACCCGCTCACACTCGGCTTTAGGCACCCTGCTGGGCCAGAGATTTCCTGGAATAGGTCAGAGAAATTCTCTCATCCTCAACGCTAATTGGTTTTGTCTTGTTTGAGTAATGAGGATAATGCATTGGGAATGATATTATAAGTCCTCTTGTCCTATAAAGGTTTATACAATGGAGGGAAGCGCACGTCATTGGGATTTTTTGATGTATCATCACGTAAATGGTTTGCCCTTGAATGCTGAATATCTCCCTCTATCAACAGGAAAGCAGATTAACTGGAATATTCTTGTCTTTTACTGTTCCCAGTTTTAATGGTGTTCCTAATGTCGTACGCACTTTAGTTTGGTCCCGTGAGTAACCTCTACATCGAGCTCCATGCCAGGCTAATGACAGACTGCCTGGCTGAGCTGCCTGTCCTCTCACATTATTACTCCCTCTGACCTGATACGTCAGCAGATAATACTGTCACAGCGACATGGTTCTGCCTGGGCTTTCACACCCTGTCGGGCTTTCAGTCTCTGTACTAATACACACCATTGTACCATTAGAAAACATCAAGAAACTGGGGTAGAAACGAGTAAATGTTTATTTACTCGTGCCTTGGAAAGGAGAAGACATGATGTGAGCCTCTTTAGAATATTTGTCCCATCATTAAACTTCCACATGACGTTGTAACATTAATTGTTGCCATATTAAACAAAGACCATTACTTTACATACCAACGTTTATCGACTATATGCTTAATTTTTCTTGCTGTATAACATAATACTTTATCTAATTAAATATGTCAGCGGTAGAGTGACAGTGCAGGCTTGTTGACACAATGTGTCTGTTACTGGGACCGTTGACAACAGTGTGTGTGTTTGCAGGTTTGTGATTGGCCGAGAGCGCCCAGGCCAGCAGAGCGAGGTGGCCACGCTCATCCAGCAGACCCTGGAGCAGGAGAGGAGGCAGAGGGAGCTGCTGGAGCAGCAGTACGCTCACTATGATGCTGATGATGATGAGGTAATGACCTCACACACAGTCCTGGATGCTTCAGTGTTGCATAAAGCCGAAACATCACCCATTTTATCAGGATTCCATAATCCTATATTAATAAAGCTTGCAGTGTGCATACTTCTTATGCATCGAGAAAATGTAATCAGCTCTCTTTTTATGACATTTGACTGGACATTAACATTAGCCTGTAAATTAACTCAATGAAACTGACTGACAGGATGCTTTTATGTTTGCAAGAGTGCACACACACACACACACACACACACACACACACACACACACACACGAAGAGGATGCCATGTGAGCTTCAGTCCTAGAAAGCATCACTCAGCGTTTCCCGGTCTCCATTCTGCTGCTTACTCACAGTGCATTTAATCCACCAGCCACTGAGCTTGTGTTTGTGTGTGTGCGTGCATGTGTGTCCATGTGTGTCCATGAGCCCTGGAGGCACATGTGTATGGTCACGCTGTACTTGATAATCAAACAGCATAGAAGCATGAACAATTGCATGCTCGCACCCACATACATGTACACACGGACGCACACACACACACACACACACACACACACACACATGCATGCACTCACACATACACTCACACATACACACACAAAGTCACGAATCTCCTTTCCTCTTCTCACACGATCTTCATCATTCCAGTCTTCCTGGTGGATGTTGGACTGAGGGTCCTCATGCATGCAAGTCTCTTCTCTCAGCCCTGGAAGCTGATCCCAGTTCTGTCATAACCACATACACTAACATCCTCAGTTCTTTTAGACTCCAGGACTCCACCATGTACAGTCCTATTTGAACATGCGAGAAACCTGCCTTCCCTTCCCATCTTCTTATCCTCAGTCCGACATAATAATATCAGATCAGGATCAAGAATCTTTGAATGTGTTTGTGTGGATAGATTCAGGTCTTCCAAATGACAGAACAGCTAATTCACATTACAGACTGCTTTTAAAAACACACATCAAATCTTCCAGGCTTCCCATGTAAGTGCTGATAAACACTTACAAAGCCATTACAAAGATCCATGGGCCAGTAAAAATATCTCATCAATATTAATAAGCCTATAAATTTCAGAGGGAGTTCTCACCGGGTGTTAGTCCTCTGGCTGATCGCTGCCTAGCTTGACATGACAGGCAGGTCTTTATTGGGTCCCTCGAGGATGGAAAGCTTGTCAGTGAGCAGTAAACATATCAGCTGATTTTTGGGCGTGATTGTATGTTATCTAACACACATGATGGTACAGTCATCCGTCAGCGGTTAAATGTAAACACAGCAGGTACACACGTGCAGTACAATATATTAAAGTGTGTCAGCTCCCAAATTCAATCTTGGAAAAAAAAAAAAGAGGAAAGATTAATGGTAGTTGGTTGATAGGAAGTCATGAATAACTGTCCTGAGACTTGATTAATTATTTAAGTCATTTATCAGACAAACACGCCAAAACTCATTTTTATTAAAAGTGTTGCTGCTTTTTTTTTTTTAGCTTTATATGATTCAAAATTAAATATGGGATATTGATTGGACAAAACAAATAATTTGAAAATGTCAACTAAGGCTACCAAGATTTAGGATGAACTTTTTTACAAATGAATTATTAAACTGATCATGAAAATAATCATAGAAGCGGCATTACTTAGCGGCACATTAATCTTCTGTTTTTTCTGAATAAAAAGCAGATTGTTGTGCTGAAGTCAACAGGAGATGTGTAGAAGATGCAAATATTGGTTATTTGATTACAGGGAATGTTTAAAGAGGGGCGGCTTGGCTCGGAGGTAGAGTGGCCATCTAGCAACCGAAGGGTTGCTGGTTCAATCCTCACTTCCCCCCGTGACCATGTCAAAGTATCCTTGAGCAAGATACTGAACCCCTAATCGCTCCTGATGGCCCTGCAATGGCGTATTGGGCAATGGACTGGTGACCCCTCCAGGGAGTACCCCGCCTCTCACTAAATGCCCCCCCCAACCCTTAACGGATACAGAAAACAGATGAATGGAGAATGTTAAAACACTGTATATTTAACTACTTCAAGTATTAAAGTCACATCCAATTATTCGCTTTTAATGCTTATATGGAATTTTTTGATCCAAGTTGGATCCATCCAAAGTTTCAGAGCAATCAGTCTTTTCTAATATCTGTCATTATGCGAACTTGATACTCGAGTGCAGATCATCACGTGATGAGCACATGAGGATTCCTCCTCAGATTCCCCTGATTCTTCATGCATGCGGTAGGAGGCGATTTATCTTATGCAAATTGATGTTTGACTGCCCTTCCATGTGTTCAGAAAATGGGACCACCATGGCAACAGACAAGCCTATTATGGAAATGGAACTCTGGGGCAGCAATGCATGCAAACAAATCAGGCCTGAATGTTGTTATCTGGATGGGAAATGGAAGTGCAAGAAAAGAGACGAGGAGAGGCCGGATGAGACGAGTAACTTTAGAAAGATGAATTGCAGATAGATGCATGAAAAATAAAGACATAGAGATGTAATGATGGGATAACGACATGATGTCACTGCAGGGTAGCTCCACTACAAATACACACGCTGTTCTCCATCAGCAAAACAGTATCACAGCTGATGCACCTTGATCCAGAGCCTGGCTGATGCAGCTATTCACTACAATTTGGAGGAAAGAAAACACCAGCAAGAACACATTATTGCCCACAGTCATGTTGAGCCACAAAATATTCTTCAGATAAGGTCCAAGTCCATTTTTAAAAGCAGTAAAATTTGTCTGCTTATGTCTAGCATTCCCCAGCAGCCTTCAGGCGAGAGGCGGGGTTCACCGTGGACAGACCGCCACTTCGTCCAGGACCAACACGTATAGACAATCAACCATTCACACTCACAGCCACACCTACGGTCACTTTAGAGTCACCCCCACGACCCTTAATGGAGAAGTGGCATAAAAAATGGATGGATGGATGGATGGATGGATGGATGGATGGGTGGATGTGTAGCATTGTCACTATTGGAAACATTGTTACAAGCTCAAATTTTTCTTTTGATAAGTAGATTTCCAGCGCCTGAGGCAAATCTGTTTGTCAAAAGTTATAAAAGTGATGCTCGGATTTGGCAAATACAGGCTTTCAGAGAAATTAATATTTGACAGAGTTTTGGGAAAATAAGAGGGTTGCCTGAGTTTACATAACAGACAGCATTAAGATAGCATTACGTATGCAAAGTGGAGAGTGAAAAGAGGACGGCATGAAGAGCGTGGATAGCAGATTTGGGGGGCTTGACATGCACTGGGTGGCAAGTGGAGCAATAGGATGTGCTCTGACTGACTGCATTTTGCAGCCTGCTGATTCCTTAAAGGGTAAGGTTGGATTTAGTTTTTTAGAATTTAAAAGCTTATATATATATATACATATATATATATATATATATATATATATATATATATATGTATATATATATATATATTTATAAAAGCGTTAAAATATATATATATATCAAGTCATGATATCACTGGTTGGAATTCAATGGTTCCAGCTTATGTTAAACATTTTGATTTACACACAACTGAACATGATTGAATGTATGTGATAGTGAATGAAATTGACAGTCATGGTTTGGTGTTTAGCCCTGGCTAAAAGGAGCCCGAGTTAGGCAAACCATGACTTTATGTTCCTGAGTTTGCATTTCCTTTTAAAGCAGACCGGAGAGTATGCCACGGATGACGAGGACACGGGCACGACGGTGGCAGGCGGCGAGAAGAGCATCGAGGTGTTTGACTTGCCAGAGACAGAAGACGTTGTGTCTCCCTCGGAGTTAGATGCCACCAAACTTTACCAGAAGTTCCGAGAGGTAAATCTCATTTACGGTTCAGTCCCTCCTCCTGAATATCCCAGCGTCAAGATAACAGCAGCCCACCGTCATTGTCTCTGTCAGCACCTTGAAGAATACATTTCAAATGTACTCACTAGAAAACCACAGAGAAAGGTAATTGGATTAAAAAACAAAAGATACCAACACAATGGAGTGTAACACCGCTGGTCTACTTGTGAGATTTTATTCTTTTGTCAAGATCTAAGATCCGCTTACTTTCCCTAATTCCTAATCTGGATGATTAGAAGTGTGAATACAAGAGCAGTGTAAGATCTGGGCTCATTACGTCTCTAATTAACCATGCTTGGTTAAAACCCACCGAGGAGAAGAAGAAACTGACACTTTAGAAACCTTTGAATGGGTGTGTATATCCCCGTCTTGGCAGCTCTTCACACAACCATCGTCCTCTGAGACTAGAAATCCATGTAGTTGAACTTTAGCTGCCATCGCTAACACTCAAAACTGCAGCTATGAAACAGAAAATGAATTTACTGACATTTAGATTGTTTATGGTTTTCGGCTGCTGAGAAACTGTTGATTGAAGGCCCCCCCCCCACACACACACACACACACACACACACACACACTATTTTTGGCACTATGGCCTTTCTGTAAATGGCCACAATAGCTGCTTGACACATTTAACAAATGGCTTCGGCTGCACTGCCGGCACCACTGGGGATATGGAGTGAAGCAGTAATGTAATCTCTGCTCTCAGGATGTGTACATTTGTTCCATTTTCTTATTCCCTCTATATTCTGACCTCTTGCTCCCTCACTATAACTTTGACCTTTTTTCCTTTTTTGTCTCTGTTTCTCAGACAGTTGGGAAATAATCCCTCTATAAGCTGCCAGGAAGAAGAAGTGATAGTAAAACATTCTTGCTGTAACAAAGTAGAGACTGAAAGCGCGTTTCTTTAAACAGATTCCTTATCAACATTTGACACAGTGGACTTTGAATAGACCTGTGGGTGGCGTAGAGCCAGCTAACACAAGTTTTTGCATGGTTTATTTGTGGTGGGAACACAATCTGATTTGAATTCAGTCCCAATCAGTTTCAAGATGAACTGCTACCATCTATGCTTTGCATTTTTTCAGATTCGGCGAAGAATGTGAAATCTCGCAGCTTGTTTTATATGAAAAAGAGGAAGACATTTGTGAAAAAGTAGTAGAAATGTGCAGTAGCCCTGACCACCTCTGCACCAAACACATCTGACCAATAAGAGAAGTCAAACTGCCAACAAGGTGTGTGGGTTATTTTATAGCCTTGACCAGGAATCAACATTGGACCCTGAAAATAAGTTATATATGCCAGCCTGAAATATGGTCTATGGTTAAGACAAGCTGAAGGTAGTTTAACTTCAGTAAATTCTACACAATTTTGCAACATTTATGAGCCTTGCTAAAGGTGTTTGTTGATAACTGGCTAAACACGAGACTACAGAGGTCGCTGCGGACATTACACCAACAAAGAAGAAGAAGAAGCTTGAAGCTGGTTGTGGTGTTACACTACAGTACACAGTAAAAGAAACTAATTCAGTTCACAAACCAAGGTTCAATCCACTTGTTGACTGAAATTTTATGGTCCCATGAAAAATGTGATATTATATGGTGTGTATCCACTGAGTGTACTGTACAGCACAGTAGCAGTAGCGACAGTAGCAACTTTTCAGATGAAACACGCCTCCGAAGTCTTATCAAAGATTATCCAATGGTGATGCTGATGCTGGCCTACAAAAATACATCATCTCTCTGTAGGTGGGCCATGACTTGCTGTTTGAGCTTAAGTTTTAAAATCAGACATCATTTACTGCTGATAGCATGAAGCAACGAATTCTGGCAACTCCAAAACAATCTAGATACATAACAGCACCTCAGGCAAGAGCAAATAATAAATAAATTCAACTCTGCTTTTGAACCAGCTTATTTGACAAGTTCAAGATGGGAAAAAATACCAAATATATATATTTTTGGTGTCATTTTCTAATTTTCTAAATATGGGCTTCCTGAACTGGTATATTTGGTGAAAAAAGTCTTGTGCTTTCACTATCCTCTCATCTGTGTCATTGTCTCTCTGTGTCTACCTCCTACTGATTGTTAGTTTCAATTTCCCATCCATAATAACCTCTGTGTCGAACTCCGTCTTTCATCATGCCTGTAAAATATCATTTCCTCTTCGCTTAATGAAGATTTTATCAAGTAGTTTTCGAGATTGCAGTGGAATCAAGTCAGTTTTGGCTCAGACTGTCTCTATCCCTTCTCCTTTGCTCTCCTCTGGGAGCGTGCGTCAGTGGTAGGATACTGTCAGGGGAGGACGAGGTCGGCTGCCTCAGTCCGTCACACTGTATCGACAGCAGAGAGAGCCTGCGCAGCCATGCATTTGATTATCTGACCGCCCTCTCCTCTCTATCTTCTCTCTCCTCCACAGCTCCAGATCAAACACACAGTGACTGAGGCCGAGATACAGAAGCTCAAAAACAAGGTAAGTGATTAAAACTGTCAGTGTGAGGAATGACTGTGACACCCGTTTGTCTGAAACCACTGGTAAATGGTTGAGGAGCGAGCGCTCCAACAACAGGAGGGGGGCGGGGGGGTTCAAGCTTAGTGGACCAGCTCTTGTTGCAGTTGTACCTAAGACAATAAAGTCTTTATTTACTTGTATAGTTCAGTAGTGTGCAGTCACTGCGTTGCAGAAAGAAAGTAAGAAGTCATGAACACCAGGCAGAGTTTATAATCTGTCATTCTGCAATCCACAATCTCTGAATACGTGGATGATTTATCTGCTATGTCAGATTTTATTGGCCTCATTTGAATTATTCCCTAAAAATTAATTAGTCAAGTGGTGCTTAAAAGCATTTTTAGGACTGGGGATGGATATCATAGTGCAACAGAAATCAAAGTACAGCCATTTCTTGTCACTGACAAAGGTGTGTCATTTAAATATTTTAAGGCTGAATTTACATTTGTTTTGCATATTAAATGAATAAGTATGAAATCTTTCATCCTGTAACTTTCCAGTCTAGTATGCCTAAACAGTCTTGGGGTACTCCCAGTTTGTAAGTATTTATTGTGGTTGTCTCCCAGTTGGCGTCGGTGGAGAGAGAGAAGCAACGCTGGGAGAAGGAGAAGAGCCAGCTAAAGGCCAGCATCGAGGAGAACAAGGAGAGGATGTTGAAGCTGGAGAGCTACTGGATCGAGGCTCAGACCCTTTGCCACACAGTCAATGAGCACCTGAAGGAGGCCCAGGCCCAGTACCAGGCTTTAGAGAAGAAGTACAACAAGGCCAAGAA
>NC_141341.1:13872500-14022500 GCF_037954235.1 Aulostomus chinensis
GCAGTGGCAGCAATAGAAATGGAATGACACCATAATATAGAATCCAAGCCTTTAAATCAGATAGCAGGATTGGGATTCTCCAACTGCAAAGAACATTTTTTTAAATAGGGATGACAAAATAACCAATTGATTTAGATTATCTTACTGTAAAACATGGAGTTAATTTGATTTTTTTCCTGTTAATTGACAGCCCTGTTTTTCTAGTAAAGCCACATTCACACTGCAGGCCATGATGTCCAATTTTGATTAAATGCCTTTTTCTGAATTCTGTGTCTGCTTGTCTACTAATTTTCTCACTCTTTAATGATTGGCTTCAATATGCATGAGGGCTTCGGCATTAGTCGTCCATTTAGGCCCAAAACTGATCTGAGAACATCTAATTCCGTGTGTCTTTCTCCTGGTTAGAAGTTCATGATACGTGTCTGATCGGTGCCACAAAAAAAAAAAATCGGAACTGGGTTTCTTCTCCCTGGAGGTGCAAATGCAGCCATAGAGACTTAAATTCATGTGTTCCTCTTCTTCATCCTTGCATTTTGGTGATTAGTGAGGTGAATGTGTTCAGCTGATGATAGGTTACTTTTCTCTCTCTTTCCAGATTGCAACATTAGAGTCAGAGCTAATGCAGCTGATGAAGCAGAACGGCATCCAGGTCAACAACAACAACAGCAACAGTGCCGAGAGGCTCAGTGCTCAGCAGCAGCAGCAGCAGCAGCAGCAGCAGCAGCAGCAGCAGCACCCCAGTCCCAGCAGGGCTGCAGCACTCGCCAGAGGTCCGTCTCTGACTGTCTGCCAGGATCAAAACTCCACTGTGATTTCGGTTCAAATTTATTTTTCATCCCTTCTTGTAACCCTTCAGGATACTTTTTTAGCTCCTGAACTTTATCAACCTTTCAACCCTGCGATGGGAAATGTGCACATGAATGCTATAACCCTCACGTGCCCTTTGACCTCCAGTCTCAACAAGTGATCAAGTCAAGCAAAGCTGTTTGGCTTCGCTCTCCTCCTGTCTTGTTAAGCTCAGCCGGCTTTATTTCACAGCGACAGTGGCTCCAACCGTCAGAATGAGTGTACGGAGAAGTGCTGGATCTGATTTGTGCAGTGCAGACAGGATAACAGTGTGATTGGATCAGTACTGATGCGAATTATGCAGCATCACAAAGGGGGTGGTGAAGGCAGGAACAAGATACAAACAAGAGCATGTAGGAGGAGAAGACAGAATTAAAACGCTACAGTCTTTTTGTCTCGGCTGACAACGTCTCTGTAGTGTCTAGGAATGAGCAGAAATATTAAAATTGTCTTCCTAATTGATAGTTTTGCTTGATATTCTCTCTGAGTCAATGCTTCTTTTTTTTTGTTTTCAAAAAACCCAGAAGGTATCAACAGGCCAGATGAAGCACTTCTTAATGAGCTTGAAACAAAAGAAAACATGCACAAATGCTTTTTATGAACAAATGCATTATGCAGCAGTGTGTTTTACCCTATTAAGCTAAATCAGCATTATTTCTGTGTGTGTGTGTGTGTGTGTGTGTGTGTGTGTGTGTGTGTGTGTGTGTGTGTGTGTGTGTGTGTGTGCGTGTGTGTGTGCGTTTGTGTAGACCTGAGGGAGGGCTCTCCCCACTCACCCAGCAAAAAGAAGAACTACAGAGGAGCAGGCCGAGACAGCATGAGCTCCACAGAGGGAGAGGTTTGTCTTAAAACACGTGTGCGCGCGCACACACACACACACACACACACACACACACACACACATACACAAATACGCGTGTGCACACACTTATTATAAACATCTGTAAAAATCAACCAGTTGTCTCTTTTTTAATCGAAAAAACGTTCTCGTTAGATTGTTCCCACCTTTAATAAGCCTGTTAGTTTATTTGTGTGTATGTTGTGTGTGTGTGTGTGTGTGTGTGTGTGTGTGTGTGTGTGTGTGTGTGTGTGTGCACGTGCGTCTTTAACCCCTGTCCATTCCTTCTTAATAATTTAATGGATTAATTGCTGTGTGTTGCCCTGCGACACTAATTGCGTCTGTGGCGCTGTCAGAACATATCGCCTCTCCCAGTGTGATAATAACAGCCACGGTGTTTTTCTGGATGAAAGGCTCTTGTCTGGCTAATGCTGTCACTTTTCTCAACTGGAGCAGGAATGAGTTCAGACTGGATAAACAATTTGAGAACTGGATCAGAAAAGCAGGCAGAGAGGCTTTTCCAGGGGAAAAGAGCACGAGGGATTAGAGATGGTGGAAGTATGTCAGGCGACTTGTTTCAGTTTAGCATGCAGTGTTCGGTTTCCCCTCAATTTCACTCTCCTCTCAAAGTCTCAAGTTCAAAGTCTCTCTACAACCCATCCTTACTCTCTCTTTTCTTTTTCTCCATCACTTACCTTCATCTCTCCTCTTTCTGTCTATCGTCAGGTCTCAGAGGGACATGGCAGTCCAGCCCATAGTCGCTCTGGTTCTATTCGTAGTGTGGATGGAGGAGCGGCGGTCCTCAGGGCACCGGGCAGTGCAGAAGGTTCCCCCAGGCGAACGCTACACCCAAGATCCACCTCAGGCAAGATGGGTCTTACACTTGTAACCTGAGCATGACCCTTAAATTCGTCTTCTCTAACTGTTACTACATGGACTAATAGACAATGTCCTGCTGCAGTTGTTCATTTGTTGTTTTCCTGGGTTTGTGATCACAGGTTCTCAGCGTTCTGCCAGCCCTTCTCACAGTCTGCAGGACTCTGGGTAGGACAGCATACAGTGAAACACTCTAATTTTGTTGTACAAAAGTAGTCGAACCCATGCAGCATTGAATAAGAGATCTGACCCAAACTGAATGGGTTCTTCTTTGGTGAAATTGACCCCATAGTTTTCATTTACATAGGAAGAGGAACTAAATCTAGAGATGGGTAGCATGTTTATCCAGTGTTGAGTATTAAGTGCAGATTTGGAAGAGAAAAAAAAGTTTCTTCCAAAACTTTATGCATATAAAAGTATATTTGTTCTGTTCAGATCATCCATCAGGAAAAACAAGGATCCCAGAGCGTCACCTGGAAACAGGTAAATAGTGTTAGTGATGTCTACCCAAAACATGAACAGGTACTAGTGGGCCAGTACACCCATAACTGCTACTGTGGTGTCTCTCTCTCAGCTCCATGGAGCCCACGGCCGACGACAGCCCTGAGAAACTCAAGACCAAGGTACACGAGTGGGACTGTTGAACACTGGAGTTCTGACTACTGACTTTCTCTTTCCACTGAGTTCTGGTCCTGGGATGGTTCTAGTCCCAGCTCAGAGTTCAAATTGCAAACCTTCTAAGAACCGTTAAGCTTTTCACAGCAACACCACTGACCCTGTTTACACTTCGTTTGAAAAGTGGACGCACGAGTGTTGACCATCAAAGCACCTGCAGCGTAAATGTGTCCTGAAGCGTCCCTCACAAAGACGGGACAGGAAATGTGTCCTCACTTCAGGACGTGATGATGGTTTTAGCGATATTAGTTTTTGAAATAAGAAAAATTGGTGCACGACTGTCAGATGGACACATTTGGAGATAAGAGGGATGTGTCTGGCTAAGACATATTTCAGGTGTGAACCAGGTCGTTGTGTCTGTGTCCTTGTTATGCCAACTGAATGGTTCCATCGGCTTCCCATCCCGCCAATTACAGCGATTATTATTTTTTATTTACCTGCGACCTCCTGCATGTTTGTATTTTTTCCAGATGATAATCACAAAGTTCAGCCTGGTCTCTTCTGACACAGATGTTCCGCTTTTTCTGTGGAACCCAAAAAGTTTACAAGCATGTCGGATCTGCTGCATTCTTCAAGTTTAATGTCAGGTTTTGTTGTCTTGTTTCGCCTCTGTTGAACAGACCTCTCTTACATGGCCCCACTTCTTCTCCTATTCATATTACTTGGTATCGTATTCCTTTGTATTTTTTTCTATCATACCTTGATCTACTACTGCACCCAGAAAGGGAAACAGGGTTTAGAGGGAGAGGGATTTAACTGTCACACACGACTGATCGCACTAATGACGGCAATAAAATCAACATAATTGCAAATAAAATATTTAGTTTAGCAAGCGAATGATCTGTTTAAATTGATCGGTCTTAAATTTAAATTATAGGGAAAGGAACAAAAATCTGTCCCTAGTGGAACCATTGATTCGGTCACCTCAAGACAGTGAGATTACTTTAGTTAATACTGATCATGCTTGTGGTCTCGCACGTCATTGGATCATTTTTGATCCTTTGCCAGTTCAGTTCTCTCTCTGCTTGTGCACATTAACAAGATTCATTCCTGCCTTATGGGTTCATATTATTTAGAAATCTATAAATCTGAACGTGTTTGATTAGTCTTGCGCGTGTTGATATTTTGACTTACACGTGAAGACAGCCTTTCATTAAATGCACGCATTCACCTGAAACTCGTAAAAAAAGAAAGATGCCATTGATACTTCATGTAAATGCCTTTTACTCAGACAATCTTTTATCTACATCCGCCATGGAGATAGTATTCAACTTAATGGTTATGATACAACCTACAGCCTAATTTTTTTACTGTGTTAAACTCAACAAGTTCAAAGAGTATTTTGATCAAAGATCCAGATAAACCATCATGATGCGATTCTGGTTCTCCTCCATCTGAGGTCAGTAACCATGTAGCTGTCAATCAAAGTCGGACGGTACACGTTGATTCAAACAGCTGCACTCCCTCTCAGTTGTTGGGAGGTCTCTCCTTCCAGCAGGCCGTCGTACATGACAGACTTGTAATTTAGGTCCAGACCAAGATCTCGCAACCACTTTGCTGCCCCTGATAGTTTGTCTTTTTTCACCACCACCAGACACCTTCGAGAATGTCTAAGAGAGAGAGAATCATTTTTTCAGTTGGAGTTCATCCAGCTACAGCAGCGCTGCCTTATGTCTGTCCACTAATCACAGTTTATGCTATAATGGAAGATCTTAAACATGAGCGATGTGCCCAGTTCAGCCCTCCTGCAGTCTTCCACTGCTGCTAAAATATATTAGTCTACTGATGTACTTTTTATTGATCTATTAATCACTATGGTGTGGGATCAGTAGAAGAATCGTACTGTTCTTGATTCATTCACCCTTCCTGTTTAAGAAACCGACTGAGTAACTCATCCTTGAACAAATTTAAAATATCAGCTTACTAATGCAGCCACTGTGTCACTTTTAATCAATAACACCTCACAGAAGCGTCGATAAAATAAAAGCCGCTCCATCTAATCAACTAAGTTCAGCCTCCCGACCAGTTGGCTCCTCTCGTCTTAGAAGTCTGCTTTGGATCCCTCAGGGACCCAGTTTCAACGACGACGTGAGCGCCAGCAGCAGTAGCTCGGTGGAGATCAGCGGCTTGATGTCGGGACTATCACACAATCTGGCGCTCTCCTCGGATGAGGTACACTACACAACTTTTTACAACTAGAATAGTTTGATATAGGATTGGCAGTAATATGAAATGAAGCATGGAAAAAAATAGCAAATCTCTCCACAAGAATGAACTGTTAAGCCTAAAAATGAAGAAGCTGGAGAAGGGGGGGGAGGGTTAAGTATCGTAACAGTTATAATGAAGCCAAATGTTAATGAAAACATACAGGACACTCATTTTGTCAGCAGAAAATCTGTTGCAACTATTTCAGCCTCACAAGATAATGAAATTTATATATTCATTAAAATTACTTGTGATGTGATTTGATCGAGTTGATGCAGTGGCACTAATTAGTTTTTACGTGGGCAGAATTTTTTTAATATGTATTTTTTTCCATGCGGGTTTATAGTTGTATGTAAAGGTCGTAAGTGTTTAAAAAAAAAAAAAAACAGCTTAACTCGCCCAAGACTCCAAAAACAAATACTTTCCTTTTTTCAGTCACATTCATATTGACTGAAGAAATCATGCGTGTCCATGTTCCCATTTATAATCCTCAAGGTTCTCATGGCAGAACAAAGAACAAGCTAAAAATGAATGCACCGCTTTAGATTCAATGGGCCTCAGTCGTAAATGTTCTTCCCCACGGGAGTAAGCTTCCTGTCTGTAAGACCAGTTTGAAGATTTAAAAAGTCATTTATTGTGTGGCAGCAAACTTCGTAAGATTATTTCATGAATGAGACTGTTAGCTACTGTGAAGGAAGCCATATTGTTGCTCTGCTAACAGCCTAAAGTCTTCCTCTGTTGTCTCCTGTGCTGCCACGTTCAGAGCCTGGATATGATAGATGACGAGGTGAGACCAAGGCTGGCTTTTACTGCCCCGTGTGTGTGTGTGTGTGTGTGTGTGTGTGTGTGTGTGTGTGTGTAGTATCAGTATTTGCATGTGTGTCATTCTCACTCCCCGGTGAAACTGCATGTCCCATCTGAACTCCTCAGTCATCGTGTGGTCTGTCAAGCAGTATTTCCTTTGTCAAATACCGTGCTGGAAATCGTCACCTCATCTCCTTCTTTCTCTGTTCAGATCCTAGACGAGGGAAGGTTGTCAAAGCAGCACCAGTGGCAGAACAGCAGCGTCACAGACTGGACCTCCCAGCAGGTGGCCCGCTGGCTCATGGGCCTCAGTTTAGAACAACATATCCCAGAATTCACTGCCAAAAACATTGATGGAGAACAGCTGCTTATGCTGGATAGCGCTGAGCTAAAGGTACATTACAAACTTATGTTTAAAATACATGCAAACTTGGGATGCCATACCAAAGCGTTCTGCACACATCCAAAAGTTCAGGCCACCTGAAATGGCAGAGAAACATGGGAATGTGTGTGTGATTTATTCATTTCAGCTCATTCTGATTCCATTCTCTAATGTACAAATCAAAATGGTGACCCTGAACTTGCAACACTAACTGAACCCTGGGCTTACCCATTCGTTCCAGCTCTTATACAAACATAGCAACAACTTTATATGAACTATCTGATGTGTTACTGTGAAAAACACATAATTTCAAACCTTTTTGGGGGGGGGGGGCTGTCTGAAGGGCCTCCAAAATCCATTTTTAACAAAAAATTAAGTTACGTACCTACATTTGTTTCAGGCCCTTGGTGTCACGTCTTCCCAGGACCGCTCGCTGATCAAGAAAAAGGTCAAAGACCTTAAAGTTCTGATGGAGAAGGCTAAGAGGAACCGTGAGAAAGTGGAGAAACAGCGGGAGAAGCTACGAAAGCGAGAGCTGGAGCAGCAGCAGAAGGAGGCTCGTAATGAAAGTGCAGCAGAATGAAGCAATTCTTGTCGATGACTCCCTGCTTCACTGTAGCAGCTCACCGAGTAGCATCTCCTGGAACAGAACGCAAGTAGGCCCCACAATGGAATCCTACGGGACGGCTGCTCTGTAGTTCACTAGTTCTCAGTGGTGGAGCTCCACACCCAACTGTTGGAGATCTTTTGAGGTTTTCACCAAGCAAATTAAACCAAAAGAAGCTGTTGGGTAACAGGATGCTGCCCTTTCGTTTGCCTCCTTTTACCTGTTTTTAGCCATTTGAGAAATTACTATTTATTTTGCTGTTTATTGCTGTAAGTTGGGTTTATTTATTCATATCTACACTAAGTCTGTGAAACCTTCATCTCAACCCTCGTCCTCCATCGTCTCCAGAGTGTTTCCCTTCGCAGCACCTTTACATATAACAACCCTGTAAAGTGATATGATGTGCCATTTTAGTAGACTTATGTATACCCTGTTCAGATACACAGATCACTGGAATCTCTAATGCTCTGCCTACGCGGTGCACTACATGAGGCAGTACTCATGTATCACCACTAGGTGTCCCCAATGCTGCTGAAGAGGACAACACTGGGACCCTGCAATAGGAACAAACTGGCTCTCTCAGCAGTTGCAAGAACATTCAAAGTGCAAATACTGTGTACTATTAAAAAAACAACAACTCTGCACTGGCTGAGGTGAACGTGTAAGCACGTTCTCAAAGTGTGAATATTGTACTCATTGGACTGGTTTTAATGGAGACTTCAGGTACAATGTAATCATGACATTTGTAACTGACCAAATCCCGTAACACAAAAACAAACAAACAAACAAACAAAAAAAAGATCAAGTGAAACTTCCTGCTTATATGCATAATGTTGCTTTGCTTGTAACCTGCTTTTCACCTCTTTTTATATCCTCTCTCTATAACAAAGTAATACCCAGCTGCTGCCTTTAGAAATTCTAGAGAAGTAGAATTTTTCTGAAATATATCCGCTTCTGTGTGACTCTCGGACAACACACAGGAAGCGAAATATTTCTTTTTTTTATGTGAGAAAAAAAAAAAAAGAACAGGTCACAATTCACCATGCAAATGACTCTGTAATAATAATATTTAGGAATGCTGCCATAAAAGATGGTTAGACAGATGGACTATCTGATATTTTGGTGTTATACTGGAAAATAGATGCAATGTCATTTTTTCTTATAAATCCAGTTGAGCAAATTATTTTGACTTACTTGTTATATAAAAACCTTTTTTTTTTGGACATACTGTACAGTAGTATGCACTTCTGTTTTATTGTGAAGCTGACTGAGTTCCTGTGTTACTTCTTTATCATTCCCATGAATCATTCTGTAGGTTTACGATAAAATAAAGAGGCAGTGTTGTCACGGTGATAGAGATGAAGGCAGCTTTGGTTATGATTTCCTTTTGTCTCAAAGAGTGGTTGAAGAATAGTGAGAGTTAGAGTTGATACCTCCATGCAATGTCTCAGTAATACAGGTATCATTGTTATTTATTTATTTCTGTATTTAATGAAGCAACTGACAATTGTTGATGACAATGTACACAAAATAAGTATTAACAGCTAATAATGATTTATCCAGAATTGTATGATTACTTCTTTTTTTTGCCAAAACTGTTTATTAAAAGTGATTTACATTCAGATAAAGAACTTTGAAAGAACAACACACACACACACACACACACACACACACACACACACACTTCCCCATTGTGCTTGTGGCTTCCTCTCATGCAGCCTCACTGCTCCTCCAATAAATTGATCATGATGTATAATTACGAAATATTTTTTACCAATTCTGTGAATAATACCCCCCTCCCCCAAAAGAAGCCCCCCAACCCCCAATCTCTTGACTCTTTTGTACATGTAGTAATACACTGAGAGAAACCTGCTGTAAGAATCCTGGAGAAGCCTTGTTTTCTGTTGTGTCAGTGTGTGTGTGTGTGTGCGTGTGTGTGTCAGTGTGTGCGTGTGTGTGTTTTCAAAGGCATCTTTCATTCGCATCCTGAAGGCCTCATTTAACCTCATAGCAAAGGAGGAATAACTGCGAGTGATGCTTTTACTCTTCAGAGTGGGTTTGTTTTCCTTTATCATAACCTCTGTTTGAGAATCCTCAGACATTTGACAGGGCAGTCGCCTGACACACTGATAAAAATGGGCAGTCGCTGGTTTATTTCCTTTTTTTCCACATATTTGAATGGCAATTTACTCTGAACTCCAGTGTCTCTTACAATATATGATGGTTACTTTTTTGTCTTTATTATGAAATCAAACAGAAGAGCATCAAAAAAAACTTTTTTAAAAGTTAGACTCGTGAATCCCAAAACTTTAACATTTTCACAAACCAGATTTTCTTGTTCATTAATCGAAGCTGAGTCTCCTGGATTGGATTTAAGGAAGGTGGAAGATACATCTTTACTGGCCTTCAAGCATACATTTTATATTTGTGAGTAACATTTAGGGTTCACAAACATAACTTGTGGATTTGTAGAGTAATTTTTTTCATCTCAAATCAGCATTTTGATTGCACAATAAAGATAAAAAGTCTCAGTCTGTATATCTCCCGGTTTTGATCTGCTGGCTGTGCTACAGGAGTTTACATTTTTTAAATCCCAGATGTGTTCAGAAACCTGTGCCCATGTCGTGTACAAAAGACCTGTTATTTTTATCACGTGACTTCATGGTCTCGGTCTCTGGCGGCCCACAGAGCTCAGGCCCCCAGTCCCTCCCTCTCCTGTCTATTTATATTCTTTCACTACAGCTAATACTCCCCTCCTTTCACTTGTTTCCCGGCTTCTTTTCCTTCATTTTAATCTTTCTACCTCACAAATCTCCACACCAAGGTCGGGACTATGGAGGCCCTTCAGTGTGGGTATGCTTGAGTCCTTCGTCACCATTATTTGTGCCTTCATTTCCACTCTCCTCCATGTTGTGTGGAGAGCGTTAGCGTCTGAGCCAGCTGATTTAGCAGCGCCATATGTGGAGCGAGGCCCTGCTCTTCTCATGGAGGGGATGAGCCGCAGACAACTGGCTCTCAAACAGCTGAAGCAACAGTACCTTGAGGCCCTGATGGTCAACAACGCCCAGGAGGTCCTCCGTATTCTTCACACCGGCAAAGTCGACATTGATGCTGTGCTGGAGGTGGAGGACCCGAGCATGGTCCTGGCCTCATACAAGCAGGGTAGGAGACTGCAGGATGAGACCTCATGATTGAATTAGTGATTGTGTTTGGACTGAATAAATTCTGTGGTTTATTCACTAGGTGGTGCTAGACATACATGGAAAGTAACTGCTGTTGTCAGACTCCTGTCTTGTAGTAATGCAAAATTCTTTGCTGATCAAAATGGGATGTTTAAAGGATTGTAAAAAACAATTGGTGTTTCTTTTAGGTTACTGGCTGCCAGGCTACAAACTGGAGAAGTCCTGGGCGATGGGTATCCACGTGTGTGTCATGTACAATGCTGTGGAAACAGCCCTGGTGCTCCTTCAGGAGGGTGCAGCCATCAACCGTATGCCCAATGGGAAGACGCCTCTACACGTGGCTTGCGAGGTCTCCAACAGTGATTGTGTTGCCTTACTTTTAGCCAACGGGGCAAAGGTCAATAGCGTGTCGCTGAGCGGACACGCACCGCTGCACTACTGCATCACCAGAGAGTCGGTGGACTGTGCCAAGCAGCTCATCCTTAAAGGTCAGCAAGCAATGAATGAGTCCATGACTTTAAATGCTACAAGAACATTTCAATATTTTTTTTCTTTTTCTTGGAGGTGCAAAGTTGGACATGGCCAGCGACAACAATGAAGAGGACACACCGTTACACACGGCTGCCAGATTCGGCGTTCCAGAGCTGGTGGCTCTGTATTTGGCTCACGGAGCATCTGTGGATGCAGTCAACTCTGCTCAGGAGACGCCCCTGATGACTGCAGCTTTCTGGGCGTTTGACCCTAAAGATCAAACCTACAACCAAGACCACCATTTAGTCTGTCGCCTCCTGCTGGACCACAAAGCAGGTGATACACCTTTTACATGAACTGTACATTCATGTTGCTGTGTATCATGAAGGACGAATCCTCATCTGTTGCAGATCCAAACCTCCAAGAAGACGACCATAAATCAGCCCTGCACAGGGCTGCCTGGAACTGCGATCACGTCCTGATGGAGATGCTGCTGGAGGCCGGAGCCGACACGAGAGCCATGGACATCAACGGCTGCGCCCCCATTCAGTATCTCCTCAAGGTGACTGATGTGAGGCACTTTGCCATACCTGAACTCTGCTATCAGCTGCTGCTCAACCACAAGGCTGCAAGGATCTACCCACCCCAGTTCCACAAGGTACAGAGATCCAGAATCTGTGTTTTAAGACTGTGAATCGCTTGTGTTGTAACACGCCACTTTGCTACAGGTGCTGCAGTCCTGCCATGAGCACCCCAGAGTTGTAGAAATCATGGTCAACTCCTATGAAGGTTTGAAGCCCACAAGGAAGTGGAGAGCTGCCATTCCTGACGACTGCTACGAGGTAGTACCAGGATGTAGAATCATGAAGTCGATTCAAGCTTACAATCAGGAAAACAAACTCATGTTGCTTCAATATCTTCCGTTTCTCTTTGCCTCTTCAGCGACATCGGGAATTCTATGACTCTTTGTTCGCCGTCTGCACCAACACCCCGCGCAGCTTGCTTCACCTGGCCAGGTGTGCCATCAGAGCCTGCCTGCCCGGGGATTCCTGCTACAGAGGCGTGGACCAGCTCCCGCTGCCCTCAACTATTAAGGAATATCTGTTACTTAAACCTGAGGGGATACTTTACTGACCAGCAGCATATGGGACAATTCTCTGAGTCACCTGATGACTTCCCCAGGAACATTCACTGCATCTCTGCAGATGTGGAAATGGAGACAGCTGTTGTAACTAAGGGCCTTTTTACACTTTTACCATGCACCAAGTTCCAGCAGGCTTTGGGTTGGAATGTGCTCACACTTGGATGTACAAATATCTTGAATAACATCGCCAAAGGACAAGGAAAAATAAAGAAACTACACGCAAGCCTGCTAACTTAGCTTGAGTAAAGCCTATCGCATGACTTATGAAACTGCTTTCTCTCCCTAGGGGAAAAAAATAGGTGGAAAAAAGGCTAATTATCAACAATAATCATCTATTGTGGTTGGGTAATTGTCTGCTAAGCCATGTGGAACCACAAGCTTGTCTTCGTCCATTGTCATTTTTGTACTTTTGATGTGCTTTACCCTCCACAAAGGCCCTATTTTAATGTTTTGAGTCATTTGTGGCTACTAAAATGCCACTTCAGAGTTCTGATCAACCTGGCAAGTGGCCTCGCTGCTCAAGCTCTAATGATTCGTTACTGTTTGCAGAACAAACACTTGACTCCTCACTGAGTGCTTGTTTTTTCAAAAGACTGCACATTAACAGTCAACCAACATCATAGTAAAAGAGTTAACTTGATACTAACTGCTTCCACTTCTGGCGTTTCAAGGGTGCGTTCACGTGAAAACACACTGGATTCTGGCAGAGGAGAAAGGCGGAGCACGACCCGAGTCACTCATCCCGGTCACATCAGCACGCTATGACTGTGTGTCTCCGTCCATGTTATTTGCGTGTCAAGTTTACTTGACTGCAGAGGGAAGAACTCAGTAGAACAACTCAGAACTCAACTCGAGGTCGGCGGTGGCGAAAAGGGCTTTGCTGAGCTTTTTGTTTGTGTTGGCGTAGACGTCAAAGAAGTGAAAACTGAACTGGCTACAGCTCAGCTTTCCACAATGAGGGCTAAATTAGAATGGGAGAAAGGAAATGTTCATTTCCTCACTGTGTTTTCCTTCGTGTACAGACTTGACAGTATATGTGGTGTGTGTTGTTCCATAGAATCCATATTTTACCTTTTTACACAAATAATCACATAGATTAGAGGCTTCAGCAAATATCTGTGTGAGAGTGGCTGGATTCTATTAAGATTATTGTTGCATAAGATTGCTGGCAGAATTTTTTTTCTAGTAAAACTTTACCCAAAATGTATTTTGTACTCATAAATATGTTTCGAGTTCACAAAGATGTTGTTTCCACAGAATGCAAAGTCAGCCACATATATTTAACCGCAAGCTAACTGTAACTGAGTGCTAACAACAACGACGGGAACAGACCAGAAGAGAAGGGTTGTAGTTTGTTTTTTAACTCAAATCAAAGTGCTCGTGGATTACTGAGCGCGCACCCCTTCAAGGCCGGTGACCTGAAATGAACCCTACACCAGAGTTTATGTCTTATTGCTGCATCCTACTTACACAAGACCACAGATGTTTCTGCTGTAGACCAATTCTTTGCATTTCGACAGACATTTCTTGTGTGTGTTTTAACGAAGAGCCTAAAACATTCGGCGAGCTCCAGTGTACCTATCATCTCCGCTGATGAAACACTCTGTGAATGACTGAAGGCTCGAGCCTTGCTCTCGTCGCCTAAAATAAACCTCAGTGAGAAGGAGATACCATTGTTACTGTAGATTGCACATGATAATGAAACCACAGTGTAGATAAGTGAATGAGACTGTCTCATTGCCCCAGTGTGTTACATAATGCTGTGTTTTGCCCGGATGAACTGAGAAACACAACTGAGAGAGACAGAAAAGTAGCAAACCAGGGCAGGTCACGACGTGTGGGCACACTAATGAAGGGCCCAACCACAGCAGCACAGCCTGCGCTGAGTCCCACGTTGGTATCTGGCCATGAAAAGCTGCTGGACTGTGTCTGCTGCAGTGACAGAAGAACAAAGCAACGCTTCCTAAAACAGGCTGTGGAGGGCGGGGGCAAACTTCCAGAGACGTTAGGGGAAACAATGGAGTTGTTTACTGACTCACTACAGATGACTTTACACAGATTATTACACTGCACATTGCTGCAGCCGAGCATGTGTGCTAAGAATGAAAGAATTTAGTCATGTTTGGTATTATTATTATTTTTTGCTTCCCACAACCATAATTATTACAAAGTGCAGACCCTTTTAGACCCGACTTTGGCAGTAAACAACAACCGCCTGGGTACACTTTCCAATTACGCACTTTATTCACGATACTAGAGTTTGTTTCTTACCTTTACACTTCTTGAAGTCATTCTCAGGGTATAATTGTATAAATCAGTGACTTAATGCTTTAAATGTTACGGCTGATTCTCAGGCTGCTGCATTCAACTGTTTCTGTGTTTGTTGTAAAACTACAAACATTGTAAGAGTCATTGTAATTTATTTCATAATCACATTATATTTTCTAACGAGCTTCATCGTCTCCTGATGACGAAATACGTAACATGCTGCCATCACAGGATAATAATCTAAAAAAAAAAAAAGGCTATTTCCTAATGAAAAAAATAGTCTTTTGTTACCTTTGTAAAAAACAAAAACAAAAAAAACCCAGAAAATAAAATTCTGATGACAAATCTTCTTTTGGACTGGGAAATACTGAAGCAGGACAAAGGAAGTACATCAACACACGGAGAAGTAACGTACAGTGAGGTGAAATGAGATTTTTATTTTTAACATTCAATGGTCCACATTACTACAGTAACACTGGAGAGTGACGTTATTACAGGAATACTCGATAGTTTTGTTCAGACTGTTACAATCCTAATGCTGATTTGAATACAATAACATGTTACTAGACCTGAACAAGGCAACGGCCGATGGTGTTTGGGAGGGAGACACAACGGGATGTTTTAAAGATAATCTAAATATCTTTTTTTTGTTAATTCAGCTCGCGTACGGCTTTAACTCTTTCACAATATGTTAGCGTACAGGTTGAACAGGAAGCATAGGTGCAGTTCATGTGTCATTACCAACATTTGAGTGAAATTATTCAATTACAACCAGAATGTAAAGTTACAACGTGCTGAAAACTTTGCGGGGGAAAAAAAAAAAAAAGGTCAAAAAAATGTATGATTTGATTCCCCTTTCACAGAGTTCTGTGGATGTACTTCGTTTGTTGAAACTAAACCAACAACCCCTAAATCACCACACCAGCAAACGTACGAATTAACTCCAAATGTATTGCAGTCGTGAGTTTGAACAGTATCGCCTCTGTCAAAGAGCGCATCTCGATTTTACTTCTGGAAATTCATATCTATCAACATAAACTCTCTCATACTCACAACAACCAAAGCTTCAAAACCTTCAATAAGGCACCAGGTCAGGGGGCAGAATCCTCTATTTTCAGGATTTACATCTAATTCAAAAAGCTAAACTTATTCTAGAAATACTGAGTTAACAAAATAACTTCAATCAACACTTTCTAACGAGCAGTTTTTATTTTGTTCCTGTTATTTGGGAGCCGCAGCAGCTGAGCTGAGAGGAGCAAGCGCAGTTCTGGACGAGCTGGCGCTCTCGGGTGGTGATGGAGATCCAAAACAGAACATCAGACTTTTATGTTTTAATATAATGATGGAGGCTTGAATTTGGTCTTCAGTCACACCCAAACAAAAACATCCAGGAAAGGTTTACGTTTCTTTCCTAGCATGGACATTCATGTAATTATCATGAATCAGGGATGTTGTTTTATTTGGGTTAATTCTTTTTTCTGTATTTTTTTTTTAAACTTTTTTTTTCCCTTTAAAATAACTTGATAAGAAATAAAATGGTGGGTAGAGCGGTTAGGTGATGTTAAAGTTGCTCGTTATCTGCTACATGTGTAAATAGCTAATGCTAACGAACTCATGTCAATCTCGATATAATTTAGTTGTTTTTGCTGCAAAAAAATGATAATTTTAAAACAAGTCAGGAGATTCTGGTTTAAAATCCTATCTAACACATTATTCCTTACCAAACCATCTTGCTCATTTGAGAAAAATGTGCCTCTTTTAATACAAGCGGTGGATTTAAAACAACAACAAAAACATCAACACAAGCAGCTAGAACATGTTATCACGGCGAGACAGCTACAAAAAATGAGTGTGACACACGGAGATGAATACTGCTGCCGTCAGCAGCCTGCTCTGGTCTCCATGAGGTGAAACCTGCTGAGGTTTGCTGGGTCAAAGATGTCTCCTGGGTTTGAGAATCCAGAATCCAACAATCCAGGTTCCGTCTCAGTCTTACAGTACAAGTTCATCCATTTCCTCAGATATGGACCTTCTTCCTCACCCTTCCCCCTGACACACACACACTCCTTCAGTCCAGCATCAGTGAGTCCTCTTGCCCAGTTTCTTTGGGTCCTTGCTGGGCATGCACCAGTCATCAGCCTCTGAGCTGGACTGGTAATGCCGGAGGGCCGACTTGTTGAACACAGGAAGTCTCTCCACCGACTCTGAGGACAGCGCCTGTAAATCGGTGCAGATGGGAACTAATGAGTCCAGATCCTGTGATGACCCCAACGCATAAGTCACATGTAGGTCATCTGTGTACAATTGTGTGGTGTCTCTGTTACATAATTACACCACTCAATGAACTCAGTGTGAACTTTGAACGAATTTGGCGGCTGTGTTTATTTTTGAGGTGATGCTGTTGTCACCTTCAAGTAGATGACAGCTGAGGTGCCATAGCCCTCCATGGAGTAGAGCTGTAGGTCGCCCTGGAAATACTTGGCATAGAGACGGGAGATGGGGAGCCCGTAGCCAAAACCAGCCTGAAGGACAAATAACAGCTCGGGTATCTTACAGATGAAACAGCTCTGCAGCTTGTCCCGTGGTTACAGTTTAATCTGGTGAAAACACACTCAGGAACTAATGTGTTATAGTTTATTTTTAACCTTAGCAAAGTGAGATTCAAATGTATCCTAGATTTAAAATTTATATTATCTTTTAAATAAACGTGTGAAAGAGCAGGGGGATGGTCTCACCAGAGGAGCGTTACGCGAGTTGTCCACATGAACAGGACTGGGAGCGGTGGAGTACATGTAGCTGAACAGACGCTCGATCTTCCTCAGAGGGACTCCTCCTCCTTTATCAGACATCTATAAATAAAGGAGAAGTACGTTAAAGGTTCCTCTTGTTCTGCCAGCCGGCTCACGTCCAGTCAACTAATCACCATTTGCCATTTGAGAGGAATCCAAACGATGTCAGGCTCTTGGATTCAGGTCATCAGGGTTCAGTGTTGTTTTTAGGTTACAGTTGGGTTTATCCCAGTAAAGCATTTCCACATGCTCCAACAAACAGTAGAAAGCACAACAACATGTGCTTTTAGTTCTTCTCCAATCCCTCGTGAGTTGATATTGCTCTCGGTCCCCATCTACCTTGATGGTGAGGTCCTCGGTGCCCAGGGAAACTCGCACTTTGATTGGAGGCAATGCCGGGCTGGACTCATGGGTCTCTACGGTGGCTCTCATGGCGTTCTGACAACAAACATGCAAAGGGTGTTACACAAGGATAGATTCATGTTTGGATGTCAATTGTGCTGGTTGCCGTACCTTGAAGAGCTCGAACAGCATGTGGTAGAGGTGGGAAGGAACATAGACGATGTGGAGGGGCTGGTTGGGGTTTTTGGCTGTGAAATATTCATAATAATGATTAAAAAACATAACATGTAAATATATCTAAGCTGTTAAGTCTCAGGGCATGTGAGCTGGCAGAAACCGGTGAGTCGTGGATCCAGACCTATTACAGAACCTAACAGGCATTTTAAGACCTATTTCGTTTAGTCCATTTAAATTTAACTCTGCTCCGTTTACTCTTTTGGTTGGATTCATTTGAGCAGGTGTGAACACAGCAAATACGGATAGAAACAACCGGACCGAGACATCCTTTGAGAGGTAGTCTCGGTCCGGTTACAAATGAGCTCTGGATAGGTTTGTATGTGCCGTGAACACGATCCAACCTCAATGCGATCCAATTGCAGGATGCAAAGTGCATTTTTGGATCAAACAGGCCACCATAGCGGCTGTCTGGCCTAAAACCGCCGTAACTCAGCCTGAGACAAAATCCCAGACTTCAGCATCAGCAAGAAAACCTCATTTCTATTCCCTTGAGAATGTTCTGCCTATAAAAAGTTTACAGCTAAAGTACTCCATTCCTAAGCAGTCCGAGTTTGTCAGGTGCTTCTGTACGAATTGGAGACGTAATGTCCTGAATGTCACTCTGACTAATCTGCCCCAAAACTTGTTGGAGTCTTCCTGGGTTCATACTACACCCCTCCACCACCCTCACCCTCCGCAAAGTTTGGTAAAAACTGGCCTCTGAATTTTTGTATAACAGACACCACCGAATCAACATGGACTCTTTAGTGGAAGTAAAAATACCTATTACTATTGAATATTCCATATTCCATGATGCATATATCAATCTTTTCTCCAAAGTATTAATGTTAGTACTAGTAATAGGTATGAGAATAATACTGCTGTCAAATTCTCTGTGTGTACGTCCTTGTAAGAGGTTCAACAGACTCGTATATCACTTTATACAACAGCCTTCATGTCACGATCCCTGTCTTGTGTATCCTGTTTTACTTTGTAGTCATTTCCTGTTTTATTTTGTAGTCGTGTCCTGTCTTCCTGACTTCCCTCCTGTGATTACCTCATGTGTCTCACCTGGGTGATTACACCACCTGTGAAAATATAGATGGAAATATTGTGTGTTTTGTCACGCTTACAGTTGACTTCCGTGATCTCCATATCAGGTGAGGTCAGGTAATACTGCTCACACAGCATCTTCGACGTCTCATACGCATCTACGCAACAAAAACAGGCCAGAAGGGAAAAAAATAACAGCAGATGTTTCCTATGATATTAAAACAGTTTATTCAGCATTCAGAGGCAACTTTATCACAGCTGTAAAAGTCACATTTACATAAAAACGCAAATGTGATATTGAGTTTAGCCAAGGACAAACAGTTTATGGAATCGGTGTGTGCGTGTATGTGTGTACACATGTAAAGCAGTACAAGGATTAATTACCTTTTACTACCTCCACCACGTCACAGGTGGGATCAATGCTGCCAATGTGTTTGGGATGGGCCGGGTTCACGCTGCCGTCAAAGATTAACGCTGAAGAACACAACGATCCAAAAAAACAAAACAAAAAACAACAACTCAAGAACACACGCTGGCAAAGAGATGATGACATACATGTGGAACACTTTCAGCCATTCAGTAAAGCATTAACCACATTTCTGCACACAACGTGTTTGTAGCTTAAGTGCAGTAACGGTGCGGTGCAACCACCAAAGCCGCCTGGGTGTTGACACCCCTGAGTCTCGTGTCACGGCAGCAGTGAGCAAGTGCAAGCAACTGTGTGGATCAACTCACTGATAATCACCGAGTGCTATACTGACTGTGCTGGTTCATGAGCATGCGTGTGGAGATGCGGCTCATGTAGAAGCGGTCCAGAAAGTACTGGACGTTCTGGTTGGTTACGGGGTCCACGCCGAAGGCCTCCTTGTACTCCACCACACCCTGAGCCATGGTGGGCACCACATTGTTGTGTCGATTGCGGATGTTGACTAGAGTCTTCGTAAAACTGCGGGCAAAAGACATGATGGAGGTATTTGAGGGAGGTTACAAGGTGATGTTTGTTATGATATCGGCATGTACGCTACATGTGCAGTAGCAACACAGCACACAAGGGGGCAGAAATATGATTTACACAGCTACAGTGTCCAATAAGTGCCAATCGGAAAACACAACAAGCTGCAAATCAATTTAACAGAAGAGGGGGAAAACAAGTGGAAATCACAAAGCAGAAAACATCATTTAGGACAAGCTAAAATCATAGCTTGCTCCCTTTATTTCAGTAAATAAGGGAAGCAGAATATTTGAATTTCAAAGGAACATTTGGCATGATTTAATATTTGCATGTAACATTTTCTTCCAAGTAGTTTTCCCCTGTTATTTGTATCATTGTAATGCTGGTTTTTGATACGGACGATCTGTGGTGATTACAGTTAGCTATCTTTATCTTTATCTTTGTTTTGCTACTTTACACAGATGGACTTTTAAGTCTTTTCTTGTTGTTGTTTTGTTTTTCTACCTACCCAGGAACAACAGATGAGAATTAGCTGTGCACACAACATAATACGCACATATAAGTCAACATCTATGGTCGCCTGTTTAAGTCTAAAGATTACTTCAAAGTGGAAGAGTGAAATTAAATTTGCAGCGCTACAATATTATGCCTCTAATTTGATATTTGAAAGCAGGGAAACCAGTTCATTTTTATTTGATATGACGTCCACACCCAAGTAGCAAACACTGGAAGAGGTGCTGAATAACGCAAAAATGGCTGATGATTGCGTGATGTCTTTGAACAGTTCGTCTTTCAGGTGTTGGACGGCACAGAAATGACTGAATGGAGCTTTTTGGAGGAACGCTGTCATTTATCTTCCTCTTCACTTATCTCACAAGGTATGTGTACATGAGAAATGTAACCACAGATGTTTCCCACAGTAGGCGTTTGGTTTGGAATCATGACAACAGGCAAATAAACACTGGATGACTGGATCAGAAGTGGCAACAGGTGTGTGTCTGTAAATGACTTACTTTGTCAGGACGTCTTTATCATCTGGGACTTTTTCTAAAAACTCTATGAGCTCCAACAAACTCTGTGAATACCTGAGGGGGAAAATGCGAAGATCTGAAGTCAACCATAAAGATTAAACATGATAAAAAAAAAACCCAAAACCATGTGGTTCTTGATTATGTGAAGCTTCACGGGAAAGACTTCAGAGTTACATCCAGTCGCTGATGGATCCATGCAAGATGTCTTGTCTTTGGATTAAAAGCTGCTTGTCTTTGCCACTGCTGTGGAAAAGACTGTTTATTTAGGCCAGTGTATGAGGAAGACTTTAACATTGAGTCCCACACACAAACTCTCACTCTGTTACTAGAGAAAGTAGGTGAAAGGTGAACAGTACTGTAGCAATGAGTTGTGCGACCAGGGCTTGTCCCTCAACTGACCTTCACTCCTCTATTTTAGATGAAAGCTTGTCACGCACATAGAACTAGAAATACACCGGTATGTGCACAAGACTTCTGGGAAATATCCAGGCGGGACCTCCACATCAACTATAGTAGCAAGTTCTTAATGCTTTTACAGCAAAACTTGCTGCTTAGAGGGAAGTGGCTAAATGGTGGTGGGTGGGGGGTGGGTGATGACCTGATGTCTTCACGTGACTTGTGTGGAAGAACTTAAACTACAATAATGACAAAACTCGTCAGCACAGAAGAGTAAAATCTGAGTGGAACGAGTCACAGCAGCAGCAAACAAGTAAAATCCCACAGAAAAGGGAAAACTGGTTCGACTTTATCAGACTGAATGAAATGACCGAGAGCTTCCCTGCGACTCCCGTGTGTTATTAGCATGTTAGCTTAGAAATAATCCTTTGGATGAAAGATGGCAGTGAATAAAAAAAACAAAACAAAGATCAAAACTATTGGCTTAATACTTGAGGGACCGTGAATATTTGTTGGCATCCCTCTAATAGCTGTCAGTATGTTTCAATAAAGAATCATGTGATGGTGCTCGAGTGGGAGGTAGGATCATCTGAGGTCGGGTACAAATTTGAACTGTCTGTACCGATACCAGCTTTTAAGAGTTCTTTATCTGGACCCAAACGTTCTTTTTTGGTACCTTACCTACTCTGTGATAGCATAAATATAATTTCAGTTGTAACTAAAAAAAAAAAAAAGAAAAAAGAAAAAAGTGATGTTAACATTAGCAAATCAAGTCGCTTACAGTTTTCTGAGATATTCGGGTCGGTACCCTAATAAGTGCCCTGATCTGCTGTACTGTGATCAGAAAAGTGTGAGATTTTTATGGTAAGATAATTGTTTAACAATGCATAATTTCAAATAATTATTAACACTATCAGTCACATTTAAAAGGAAATAAAAAGGAGAATGTACCACAGTACCCTGTTACACCAGTCAGGTGCTGCGCTCCTAGCTGGGATCTGTGGACGACCACATTTATGCCAATCTATTAGGTAGAGTTCTATCAAAGCATGTGTAGCAGCTGGTGGTGATAGAGGAGAAGTCAGTGGATCACAAAGGATACTAGAACACATCCTCTGGCTACATGGAACACAATAAATCTAAAAGCAATGCATCCACCTCTCGAAAGGTTGTTTAACTCTGAAACACAAAGCTTATGGTGGCACGAAAGGAAAGAAAAGCCAGGCGTTCACGGAAGAATTCGCCCTCAGGTATTCATGCAGGGATTCACCGTCAGGTGCACTGGGAGGGATTCACCTTTGGGATGTCGAATAAGTGCAACTCATTATACGGTCCAGTGGATAGTTGTGATATTTCAGGCTAAAAAGCAGAGCAGGAAGACGAGGGGTTGAACCCCTATCACTGAGTTTACAGCTTTCCATGTCCTCCATAGTGTACACAGTGTACCTTGGGATGGGTGTGTCCAGATTCTTACATGCAGGCATAAACTTAGCTGTCTGAGGGGCTGTGAGCTTTGTCAACAAGACTGCAGGTGGTGTAAAGCACGGAGCAGCACGCGTGCTTCCTTCTGCACTTTTACGACAGATAAAAATCAACCGTGCAACACTATGAGCTGTGAAGCTTTCTTATTTAAATATATCGGAACCAGGGACACTGAGTTTAGAGGGTCTTATCTAATCCAAACACTGATGGTGAGGCACATTCCCAGCTCAATAGCTGCTAGCTCATGGGTGCACTGAGGGCATCTGACAGGCAATGTTTTCATCAGGTCATACAGCAGGTTTAAAGAAATAAAGAGAGCCAAATGCATACAGAGGACAAATATCTATATCTGCTATAACAATGGAATAACCAGATATGTGTTGAATGAAGGGAAGATGCCTGGATGAAAGAGAATCTCTGTGTTTTTGCAAGAGGAACTTGAAATATTTTTATATAGGATTTTTGCACATCATCTTTATGACTGAGAGTGAATCGCTGGATAAAAAGGGTGGCGAGAACCCTAACCATTAATGACAGCAGACACTAGCTACAGCGCTGCTGCAGAGATCTGCAGGGCGACTCATCAGAGGACTATTACTGTTCCTAGAGTTTAATCTGGACCAACAGTTGTTATGTAAAGAGAGCTGCGGTGCGGTCTAGAGACCCTACCAGCTGGTGAGGAGCTTAAGAGAAGGAGTGCCGAGGAGCTTGTCAGGGAGAAAATCAATTTCTTTCATGATGTTAGCCAGTCTGACAGGAAGCTCCTGTCGCAGAAACACAAAGGAGGTCTTCTCGCATGCATTGGCCGAGCCTGCAGTCACATGGGGGAACAAAAATCACTGAGCAAGCATCCAACTTTGACCCCATTCTGTTAGAAGATAAAAACAATTTTGCTCTCTGTCCTAAACATTAACAAATGGCATTTGACAAGGGTTGTTTCTGGGTGATCTAAAGCGGAAGCTATTGTGCAAAAGCAAGAGAAAAAATCTCAACATTTTTGACTTGACTATTTTGATGCTGCGGCTGATCAAAACACAAATTCATCCTCTATTGGTGGTTGCATGTTTCAACAGTGTGCATGACGTAAAATACTGCGGTGACCCTCAAAGTGATGGTCTTGCTTTTCAAGTACATCTGCACTTGCATTAACATCTACGCATGTGAATTTTCCAGGTATTAGCAGCAAATATCTGTCAGTGACCTAGTTATTGCTGTCACCACTGCTACATGTGATTGAGGGGAAAGTATGAAGTAACATACGCTGACCACCAATTACACTGGAAAGACTTACCAAAGTCAATGAATTGCTTCATGGACAGAGGTGAAGGGGAAAACTTGGAAAACCTCTCCACTTGTTTTGGAATTCCCGCTACTGAGCTGTTTTTCAGCAAAAATAGGGCGAACTTCATTTTTCCTCTCTCCTCTGCAGTGTACCAATGACAAGCTGTCCTTTCTTTCTTCGCCGCGCTCCAGTTTGGAGATTTTGAGCGTAATTCAAGAATTCATAATTCTCATTTTCAAAGGATGGTTATCAGTCTTCTATCATTGTTTTGCTCCAGCAGCAGCAGTGGCTTCCTTGCATCTTGGAAGGTTTTGTCCTCCAAAATGACCTGTTTGTATTGCAGTTGGGCGGGGAGGACAATAGATTGACGTCAAAGTCAGCCAATGAGCATCAAGATGTCTTGATTCTGGGCGGGTCGGAGTCTTCTTACGTCGTTGTTGACTTCTGAAAACTTTGCTGTCTGCGGTGAATGTAATGTTACAGCAGCCCCCAGCGATTGACTGCCCAAACTACCCATTTATTTAACGCTTTGGACAGGCCGCAAACGGAGTATAATGATGAGCTTCACACATTTATTTCCTATAAAAACAGTCAACGACCGCATTACCTGATAAATTAATGCGCAGCCGCAAACTGACGCGTTAGACGCCATCTTTGCTGACTGAAATCAATCCAAAAACGGTTTCTTGCAATCCCAGCAACACTCATTTGTTCACTCATAGTTAAACCAACGCACCTCTACAAATGTCCAGAAGATGGTGGTGTTGCAAAAGCCACGAAAAACCTTGAAGCGGGAGGTGGGATTTCCTCTCCTCCGTCTCAGCATCCTCCTCCCAAGGATGCATCGGCGTGCTTAGCACCTGCTTAACGTCATTTTCGCCTGCTCAGCTACTGAAATGCCCTTTGCCAACTGTCATCAGTAGCCTCAAGAAAAAGGTTCAAATGACCTCTCCCATGTTACCTGACAGGCCTCGGTTAAATGTGATTTAGCTGGATAGAGGATGTGTTGATGTATTTCGGGGCGCAGCAGTGAGACAGCATCTTTGCCGGTGACACATCATTATCAGCACAAGCGGACAAGGTAACAGTACACTACACGGATATTTGTGGTTGGACATGAATTAGAATTCTTGCTTTTCGATACACTTGTTTGCCATTATAGCAAAGCCTGTTTGAGGTGCATATTAATGCTGTCAGACCTGAAATTAGCTAGCTGCGATTGCTTTTATGTCCTAGCACGACCTAACGAGCTAAATGACGAGTCTTTCTTTCCGCGTGTTTGTTAAGCTAGCAGTACATGCATGTTATGTTTGCGTTCTTATCCTGAACTAAACCTAAAAAAACAAAAAATACCCTGGGGTCTGTTTCCTCATTTGTTTGTTCCACATTTCTATCTTGAGCGTGTTTATTTATGTAGCTGCCATATTAGAGGGATGTGGCACTAAGCTAACACTCAGCAAAAGTCACTGGTGACCAGGCTGCTATAATTAGTCAGCCCACTTTTCTGTTAGTGATGGTGATTAAGGATAAGGCTTCATTGACCCCCCCCCCCCTCCATTTAGGCTTAGTTATGTTGTTAATCATTGTAAAAGGTCAAAACGTAGGTAATTTAGAGGATAATTGGTTCATCTTTTACATGTAGCAAAATTAAAAAATGAACTTTGTCCATTAAAATTAAACTGACTGAAGTAGAATTTGTTCACCAATTTAAACATTGGAATGTAATCAAAGTGTGTAACTATTGAATCCACAACATCTGTTTGGACTTGGTATTATTCACTATGTTTTGGAGTAGATTGCGATTGAACTGCCAGTTTTATTGATAAAACCTCAACGTGTCAATCCTCCCCTGCCTCAGTCTGGCCTGATGATCACTGTTTGGTTGTGACATGCAAGGTTATATATGGATGTATAACAACCACACCCAACAGGCAGTCGTTTTTCTTAAAGCCCCGTAGGAGACAATGTCGGACAAAAGTGACCTAAAAGCAGAGCTGGAGCGCAAGAAGCAGCGCCTTGCCCAGATCAGGGAGGAGAAAAAGAGAAAAGAGGAGGAGAGGAAGAAGAAAGAGGTAAGGAAAAAAGTGAGTAGACTCATGCACTTGGCACTCATACTGTATCACATGCACAAGTGTTTGATTGCTCTTTGTCAGACAGTGACACATAAAAAGGATGAGGCTGTTTGTGTCCATATTCGTGCATTCAAACATCTATGTGTGTTCTGAAGGTTGGTGTTGGGATTTTTTTAAGATTAAAATGAACATGTATACATGTTTTTTGAACTCATGACAGTACGTTGACAGTGCTTGGTGTGTCCTGTGCAGACAGAGAGCCAGCAGAAGACAGAGGCCACCCCAGAGGATTCAGACTTGGACCGCAAGCGTAGGGAGACTGAGGCTCTGCTACAAAGTATTGGCATTTCACCAGAGCCCCCACTAGGTACATAACTCTCTTTTCCTTATCAATGAAAGGATGATCAGAGGATATTAGATTTGTTCCGATAACAGTACCGGAAATGAAGATATTAGCCCGGAAACAGAACCTTGCTACCTTCCAGATAGCCCACTTGCTTAATACTACTTATAGGAAATTAATTTGTCTTCCCCGCTCTAAAATTGTAACCTACGCTGTAAGCTGTGGTGTGCTTTCAGAAGTTCATATGTTACATTATTTAGGCAGTGCTAGCAAAATGTCTGCAATGTGGCGATATTTTATGTTTAAAATCCCCAAAACATAACATTGACACGTCTCACAAAGTAGATGATACAACAAAATTCAGTGTCTTCATTCATATGGCTATATGTGCTCAAGTTTTAAAACTGCAGTGCGGTCATAAAACAAAGATGACATCATATAGTAGCTAAGCTAACCAGCAGTCAGGTGTCCGGTGGGTGTCTGGATCAGTAATGCACCCGGGGGCGGAAGAAGGTCATCTCTTTGTGTGCCTGGTTGTATAAATGTCATTAAGTGTATTTCTGTAAAAGTTGTCATGCTCCTTTAAATATGTAGCATATGCTGTGTAGGCAAGACAGCCCTGCAACACAATTAGCCTTCAACAAATAATGCGCCTTTGGTTTGGAAATTGCAGTGGAACATGTTGGGATTTTGATGAAATTGTGATAAGGAAGCAGCCTCACTGGGAACACTTTGCAATAAGGGGACATTTAAAATGGGTAGTTAATGCTTAGTTAACAATCAGTAATGCTTAGTTAGCCTTCAGCTACCATTTAACTAATGTGCCCTGTCATCATTTACCAATGGTGTTCATATTAACATCACTGGTTGTGGAAAAACTGGTGAGGCTGGGGGAGCTTAGGGTGAAGTACAGTATTACTTCAGGGATATGTGTTCCCCACCTTAGAAGAGGGTCCCAGAGAACATGAATACATGTTTAATCATCCTTAAGTAATGCTTCTTCAACACTCTTACATAGAACTAAGTATTAACTAACTGTACACTTACTGACAAGTATCACAGCTGTGATTCAATGATTGGGGAATTTTGCATTTGTATTTTTTTTCCTTTGCTCATCCTACTTTGTTCTGGCTTACTTGGACATCGTTTTTTTGTTTTTTTTTCCCAATCTGATGCAAATGATAATTCAAGGAATGGAAATGTACTGTATCTGCTACAAAGATTTCCTTCCTTCCTGTACTTGTGCTCATATCTAGTAGATCAGGTTCAGCCCCCAGAGTGTCTTTCACATTCAGCAAGCTTTCGTAGGCGCTGTTCCCTAGTGGACTGAAATTGAAACAGCACTCACACCTCAGAATTGGGTCGCTGCCATGTTGATAGCTGAAGTTCTTTTTTAATGCCCTTTGAAAAGCAGCAGAGTTTAAATCATGAATTTAATACAAACTCAATCAGTTTGATTGCTCACTTTCTTTTCTGTTAAACATTTAACACGTTCGTCCACCACTCATTTTGTTTATTAATGCAACTTTTAATGTTGTGTTATTCCCATTATGTAGTTCCGACCCCCATGTCCCCCTCCAAATCCGTGAGCACGCCCAGTGAGACGGGGAGCCAGGACTCAGCTGATGGAGGAGCAGTGGGCAGGTATGCCAGAATCACTCATCACTTAAGATCAAAATCTTCTGTCACTTCATGAGTCGTCTTCGTATGAAAAACATGTTTGAAGTTTGAGCAAAGAGGAGGCCTCAATAATTTCTCACATCCTGTTCAAAAATAAATGTTAGACACTCACCGAATACATATAAGATAGTGAGAAATTTTGGATCAGAAGCTCCTCCCTGTGCATCAGTCGTTATTTGGGGAGTTTATCCGACCCTGACAGTGTTGATAATGTAAAAGCGTTATGGAATATATTGCGCCGGTATCTTCTTGACGTATACTCTGTCTTTTTTCATGTCAATGGCCCAGCAGGTTTAGGTAAGAATGTGTCTTTAGGTGACGTTGTGGTGCCGTACTCAGCTGTAAATGTTTTATTTGTCATTTGTCACGTCATCTGGTGTTTTGATGACCACTGACCAGCTTGTTGAGGCTTAGTTGTAGTTGAAGTAGTAGTTTTTGGGAAGTTTCAGAGAGCAACCTTGGTTAATATGTACGGAATACGGGGCCCAATCAGCATGAACCATAAGTTTTGCGGTGAATGTAAGTACTGGAGCCCAGCTCTTTCCCAACTGTTCTGAATGGTACTACAGCTTCATTCACAGTGCTCATGTGTCATACACACCTGCTATTTTTTCAAAATTTTTGATTTTTAGTTTCGCTTGTTCATGAAACAGCAAGGCCGTGCAACAAGAGCCCTGCGTTTAAGCTCCTCACGTGGCTGCAGTTGAGAAGCGAGTGGTCATCAAGCACGTTTTGTTTGCTACTCTATAGCAGCTGACTGTCCAGATTGTGTGTGTGAAGCCCTCATTAGTGATGTGTTGTTGTGGTGTTGCCAGGGCTGGAATTGGGGCTGAAGAATTACGAGGAAACTTGACATGGTTTCTAGCATGAAGAAATTCACTTCTCTAAGATTTGGTTTTCTCTTTCTTTAAAGCTTTTACCAATTGGATTTTTCAAATTGGTGAGTTAGCTCCAGTGCCTGGAATGTAACATATTTCCCCCAAATCCACCCTGGGTGATGCCATGCCATTTTGAGCTGCTCCATTTGTGGCTGTGTATGTGTGTGTGTCCCTTCTTAGGTCAGGTTTCTCTAAAAACAAGTCACAAGCTCAAAGCTCAAGGTAAGCATTTTCATGTCAAACCTAGGAACCCCCCCTACTACTTATTCTTAGTTGAGTCCACCCTCATGTGAACACGGTGATGCACCCTCAGTTTTGTCAGTGGTCCTACCGATGTGCTCCCATCATGATTTATAAGATCAAAACAGTGCAGTGGCTGTTCTTCCTTCGTTCTTCTGCCCTCCGCTAGTGACTTCCTGTCTGAAGCCATGCTGACTCCCTTAATACCAGCTTGGAGGAATTCCCCTCGCATGGATTGAGCCACAGAAGTCATTTCAGCCGTCACACAGTTGACAATCTGCTGCTTAAAGTGTCACCGCTGTTAGTGTAAAACAGCCAGTCTGCCAGGTTAAAGAAAAAGCTTGCCACTCTCGTTTGGCACTGTGTGGCACTGGCTGAAGGTCTAATGGGTGTGTTCAGTCAACCTAAAAGGTATCATCAAAAGGTGTAGTGTGGCTGGAAGTGTTATCTTCTTACACATGGTGGATTTCAGCATCAACTGTCCATAAAACTTTTTAGATTCTTTCAGTAAAAGACACAAACAAAAGCAGCTGCAGTACCACGTAAAAGAACCAAATGAGGTCGGCAGTTTCCTTCCGGTTGGTCGAAACTGCCAATCACAAATGACAAGGACATTGTTGTGTAAGACAAGCAGGCTTAATCTTAGCAAATAGGTTTGATTTTGATTTTGATTTGCTGTATGTGGTCATGTGAGTACGCAGTATGATGTGTATTGTGCTCTGTGGGTGTAAAAACATCTCCCATGTTGCTGAATATAGAGTTTTTGATGTTTGTATATGAAACAGCATAACACAGATGGTCACATTTAATCATTCATGTGACATAATCCAGGATTTATGTCAGAAATGAATATAATTATTATAATCAAACTACTTCGACCTTCATTCAGATGACTCCTTCCTCCTGCAATAGTTCTACTTATATTAATATCTTCCAAAAGCAATGCCATTATTGCATGAAATGTGATGGGATTGTTTATGTTGCACATACCTGTTCTAATACAGCATGTGTGTTTGTGTCACTGATTAGTGTGTTAGTGATTTGTAAACATGCATGTTCTCTCTCACCCCCTCTGTTGGTGATGTCAGGACGCTGCAGTGGGACACAGACCCCTCTGTGCTGCAGCTGCAGGCTGACTCTGAACTTGGGTACATCTTCCTCCTCTCCTCCTCCTCCTCCTCTATTGTTGTTCACTGCCGAGAAATTACACATGCAAACATCTAATTTGACTCTGCATATCTTTATATATCTTTAAGCTTTAATTTAAAAGACAACATAAAGGTTTGATGTACATACATGTGAATAAACAAATAATTTCTCTCAACAATGCAACCTTCTGAATCATTAATTATTTAAAATTCTTGTCTTGGTAATAAATTACAAAAACTTAAAGCTGGCCAATATTTGTTTTTGCCCTGAAATTACAATTTCCCCCTCTGTCTGTATCCCAGGCGGAGGATGCAGAAGCTGGGGGCCTCCAAGATCACTCAGGTGGACTTCCTCCCAAAAGAGGTGGTCTCATACTGCAAGGAGACACAAACACCACTCACTGCCCATCTATCTGAAGGTGAATATGTGTGTGTGTGTGTGTGTGTGTGTGTGTGTGTGTCTGTCTGTCTGTGTCTGTGTGCATCAGTATCTTTATGGAATATTCCCGGCATCGACTATAATCACAGTATTCAAATAATCTCCTATGATATAGATATTTTTAGGGTGTATGGGAGACTAAAGGCAAGTTTCATATTGCAGTGACTGTTGTCTTTGGGTGGTTGAATTTGATCTGTCTCTGGTTCATGGCCCATAAACCCATAGTGATTTAAAGGTCTTACCAAAGCAGCGAGGGGAGAGAACAGGGCAGGAAGACACCGTCTGCCTGTCAATTGTTGTGTCTTCAATCATAGTATATAATGTTTTTGACTCCCGGACATAAGTGGAAACAGGTTGATGGATGAAAGCCCCCCAAAATGATTCCCGATGGATGTTGGTGCTTTGCTGTGGATGTCTGTATTATGCACCCAAAGATGTGCATTCATATATGTGTTTATTTCAGAAATTATATGATTTTTAAGGTTAATGTGGGATGTATTAGGAAAAGCTTTTATTCAGTCCGTCATGTTTGGTTCTTGGGAGAAATGGTGCACATTTGTTTGTGTATTCTTGTGAATGATTGTCTTGCATGTGTGGAGCTTCACATGTGTTTTTAAGCATGTAAGGTTATGTGTGCATACATGTGAAAATGTATATGTGCATATTTGTGTTTCTGTAAGTGGGCGTATGCACGTTTGCTGAGCTGTGAAGCTTAAACGCATCCATATGGTCTCAACTGCGGTTTTAGCTCTGCCTGCAAAGCACTGGTGGCAGCATATTGAAGGTACTTAGATTTGAGTATTAATTGGAGGATAATGGCAGTTGAGTTTTGGATGAATGGAGAATTGACACTGTGCTCCGATTGCAAATGCAGATATTCCTGAAATGTAATACGAGCTCACCGACTTGTACACAATTACACACACACACACACACACGCGCGCGCACAGACACACTCGCTCCCTATCATCCTCTGTATCTCGCTCTCTCTGGTTGCCAAGACAGCTGGCAGCCATGTGACTGAAGGGGTTGTACTTCCTGCTTCCTGTCATTATAATAGATGGTCTGGTACGGATTCCAGTCCAACCCCCCCCCACCGCCACCACCAGTAACCACTATGCACATACACCCATGTCTGTCCTGATCAGCATCCATCATGCCTGCCTTAGCCCCTCCCATTTCCTTGACAGACCTAGGAATAGATCATTTATTCAACAAGTGCACAGGCACCGACTAACATATGTGTGCTGGGAGACATGCACACACATGCATAACCACACACATAAATTCCATAATCAAGATAAATAAACTGCATACATTATTAGGACTCAACGTATACCACAGACCTTAAAGTTACTACAGGTATATACAAGCCAAGGGGTCAGTGTACACATGAAAGCATATACACATACCGAGATCTGTAGGTGTGTTTGTTTTCAGCTTCCAGGAGCTTGTTCAGGAGGTGCCTGTGTGTGTGTGCGTGTGTGTGGGTTGGGGGTGTGTGTGTGTGTGTGTGTGTGTGTGTGTGTGCATGTGCGTGTGTGCAAGAGAACATCTGGAAGTCAGAGCTGAGTTGGGTGGAGGTCTATGGGGAGGTGACCCTGGCCTTAAGAGACCTCTCCTTTTACAGATTACCACAAAGCTAGCTTGTGTGGAGAAAAGAGGCTGATGGTATCACCTGCTTGTGTCTCTGGCTGTGTGTTTGTTCACTCCCGTTCCTTGTGTTAATTACCGAAACAGACATAACACAGTACCCACGTTTTTCAGCATGTTGGAACAGGTTGTATACATGATGTTGTGATTTGAAGAATTTCTGTTTCCTCGGCTAACAAAAGCTGATTACTATTGTAAGTGGAATTTTGGAGGATTCGTTTTTAGATATTAGGCTATTTAAAGAGTCCCAGACAGTTAAACTTAAGAGGATTGAATATTTTGCATATGAGGGGGATTTGACACTAGACTCAAAGTGAGCAACTGCTGGTGCCCAGCCTTGTCTACGCTGTAGTGGCACAGACAAAAGCTAAACTTACCAAGGCAGATGTGTATTTAGGTTGTAAATGGGGCATTCCTTGTATGGGAAGTGTCACATATGCTTAGAGAGCAAGTTAGCTCAACCTTAGGCTTCTGGTGGTTTTCTGGCATTTTACCAGTGTTGCTTCCTCTACTCTTTTTTCTTGTACTTTTTATTGCCTGTTTTCATTTGTCTCTATCATTTCCTTCCCTCCCTGTCCTCAGGCTCTGATTAGGGTCAGTGTTCTGTGTAGTTTGCTGGTAATGCTACTCTGTGTTTGGTTAAAAGAGATATTAAACAGAGAGGTGGGGGAGAATGGGATGAAGTGGGGGAGAAACCCAGCTGGCTGCTGTGGCGGAATGAACGGAAGAGCAAATATGTTGTCTTAATGATGGTGGTGTGTAAAGCTCTTTGGATGGCCTGCAGAGTGTGTGTGCACGCACGCCTGTGTGTGTGTGTGTGTGTGTGTGTGTGTGTGTGTGTGTGTGTGTGTGTGAAGGATCAGTGTCATCTCATCATAATCACTTTAAGCCACTGCCCGATGACTCAGAATTTCTCTTATGGCCTCGTCTCTGCATGAACTTCTGACCTCTTCACTTCTCATACTGGCCGTGCTCATCTGTGGCGTTAGCGTGCTTGTTTCAGTCCAAATGCCACTTTTTTCAGACTGGATTGATTTGATCTGACTATTTCAATGTGTGTGTGTCCCTCTACATAAGAGTTTGTGTTTTAAAACTCACATGGAGTTTGTGTGTGTGTGAAGTTTGCGCGTGTGACTCCCATTAAAACTACTTAATGATATAGCTTTTCATTTCCGTGACCAATTTTCCTCCTTGTAATCCTGATGTGTAGCTGTCTATGTGTGTTCCCTTTCCCATTGGCTGCTTAGGGATCTGTCTGTCTTGAGTGTCCATTGTGTCAGGCAATTGGATTAGCGCCAGTCACGGTTGGCTCCAGCTATTTACTACTTTTTTAATGGGCTTGAATGGACATGCTTGTTGTGAGGAACGGACCCTTGCCTCAGGACATAGCAGGAAAATAAAGTCAGGTCTGACTTGGTCTGTGATAGTAACCTGACCTATAGAGGTCAAACAAAGTGTGTATGATGGCTGACTGTTGTTGGTGATTCATGCCTCTGTCGGTGTCCGATCGTATGGAATAATAATAACTTTTTTTTCAATGGGTTTTCTGCTGTCCACACTGAAGAGGATTAAAACAGAACGCCTCATACTGAACCCACTTTAATCTTTACTGAGCAATGGTAATGTTCTTCCTTTGTACTTGATTAGTTTCTTGATACATTGTTTGTTTAAAATAAAAAAGCAGGGACAAGGACATCATCTGCCCTCCGGTGGAGGTCAGGCCCGTATTTTTGAATACTCAGGCTGTGCATCAGTGAAGTGATGGGTACGTTTCTCCACATATGTTGCAGCATTTGACTCAGAAGAATTTAGAGTTTGACCAATGACACAGGGCCACAAAAAAAAAATAACTTTGACCACCAAATATTCCATTTGGGCAGCTGCCACAGTGTGAGCCTTTACAAACACAAAGCTACAGTCCAGACACATTGATTCCTTCATGCCTTTTACTGCAAAACTGTGTCAGCAGCAAACATCGCAGGGACATTATTCTGTTAGCGTACTGAATTTTGAACAAAGAGCAGGTTTGCTAAGCCTGACTTGATGTTAAAGGAGAACCAGAAACAACATTTGGACTATAGAAAAATGAAATAGCAGCAGAAGTTGTGGGAGTGAAAGGGAGCAGGAGCTGAAGTGCCATAATCAGACATACCTGTAGATTAAATGTAACCCACAGAGAAGTCTATAATGCCTTCAGGAAATAGCACATCACAGTTCATGGGAAAAATGGGTAGTATTTGCAGTTCATAGCTTCAATTAGCTCAATAAGTTATCTCTTCAGTGTCGCATGCATTTGGTATGAGATAGTTTCCGGTGCTGTCCCTGGTTTGCATTTGGGCCACCAGAGATGGAGTTCAGCAACAAAATTTAGGCACTCTGGCCACGTGTCCAGTGCCTAGAAATACAAATGTCAAACCCTGGACTGCATTGTGAAAGCTGCTACGAATATGTGCAGTAGGACTGTGACTAATGCTGGCTTTTGTGGGACCAAAGGCACTCAAGTGAACTTTTACACCTGTAGATCAGCTGTTCCAGTATCAGTTCATGTTAATGAGTTTTTAAAAAACTTGGAACATTTCCCCCATAGATTCTTTATTTTCTCTCTCTCTCTCTCTCTCTCTCTCTCTCTCTCTCTCTCTCTCTCTCTCTCTCTCTCTCTCTCTCTCTCTCTCTCTCTCTCTCTCTCTCTCTCTCTCTCTCTCTCTCTCTCTCTCTCACACACACACACACACACACACACACACAAATCCATTCTGTTTGAAATTGATTTTCACTTTTGAGAGGGGGCTACCAAGGTCACTGTGTCTTTAGACTTTCAATAGCATGTCAGTGGAGTGACAGTTGACAAATTAAAGTTGGGTTGGACTCACTTTTTTTGGTTTGGACAAATTTTAACTTCATACTGACAATCCTGCATTTGCTAAATTATTTTTTTCCTGTTCTAAGTGGAAAATGTGCAATATTTTGTTCACTGTAATTATCAATATTGTAGACAGATTGAAGAGTTGTAAACTCTCCATGCTTGTCTGCAGTGTAACCAAAGCACTTGAAATGTTCCATTCGCCTCAGGTCTGTCAAAAGTTTGCAGAGCCAGTTTTCAAATGCCTCACACATGGAAGGACGGAGTGAGATTTCACATAGTTGCAGAGAAATGTGGGCAACCTCTCTCTTTGTTTCTCCCCTCTCTGGACTAGCCAGTCCCACTTGGCCATGAACAGAGTTAATGTCGGTACTCCGACAACCGCACTCTTTTACTCAACTGATCCCAATCTGAAGATAACTATCAGTGTGTGCGCTTACTTGGGATGTTGGCAGGAGATGGAAAGGTCAGGGAGGTTGTAGGTACTCTGTGCATGTGTTTGTGCACGTATTCATGTGTGCAGGTTGGCGCGGGTGTAGTGTGAATGTGACCCCAGTTTATTGTAAATTGGTTTCGCTCAGTGGAGCCTTAAAAGACCCATAATAGGCCACAGTGGAGAGGTGGCCAAAGAAATAGAGAGAAAATGAAGGGACGAGAGAGGGAGAACTATTGAACAGGTAAAAAGTAGATGTAAAGAGCTAGAAGAGAGAGAAGAGAAACAAATGGAGGAGGACAGGAGGGACGGTGCAGCCGTTGATATTCCAGCAGTAATTGTTTGCACTGAACCACAAGCAGGCCATCAGCAATACAACTCGGTGTGTGTTTGTGTGTAATTTGATGTTGCAACTTTGGAAAACCCCTTTCTTAGGGTTAAAGGTTCACAGTCTGACCGTAGTATTTTCTGGCCCATTAGTTTTCAGGGTCTGTACAGCTTTATAGTTGGTCAGTAATTCACCCCTTAAGTATATTTACAGCAATAAGGGGCTTTCTTTTGACATGTGGTGGATTTGTAATTGCCCCTAATTATCAGAGAAAACCCATTTCCAAGCACTAATCTGAAAAGACACACTCATATTCTACACACACAAACACATAAATATACAGAGTCATAATGTAAACAGAAATATGCAGACTAAAATACATAAGAGTAAACAATGAGAAGTTTAAGCACGTAATATACGTATGAGCAAACTGGCCACACACACATACGCATGCATATACGTCACCTGAGCGCTGCATAATCCTATAATGGAGCAGTCAACGATCCAAACTCCAAATTTGAAAGGATCCTGACATTTGGCAGCACGTTTGTCCAATTAGAGTGTTTACTTTTGTTTTTCTTCCTCAGAAACGCTTAAATGTATTAAATATGCTTTAAGCGGTCATGAACTGGTAGGTATTTATCAACAGTTACACTGAAAATGTCCCTCAGGATTTAAGCCAATAGACGTGAATCTGAATTGGCAGCAAAACATTTGGACTTAGTGTCTGAATCTCATTACCACTAAGCTAATGATTTTAATGGTTAGCATTAGTTATTGAACCAAACTGCTGCGGCCGGGCTTCTGACTGTTCCAGAAGGACCACATACAGGCCTACAGTATCTTAGCCTCTCTTCCAGCAAAATTTAGGATTGCTTTTAAGTTCTCTGTGTCCAGATGATATAGATTAATTTGTTTATTTCCTGCATGACCTCTGACATTGCGTAAAGAGATCCACTTGAAGGGGTGGAGGCAAACAGTGGCACTACTGCTGTATCTGTAGTGTATGTAGCCTATCATCCAGCTTCGACACATAAAACATATAACCACAAGCCTGGTGATTGCTCCATCATCGATTGGACTGCCGCTGGCAGTTTTTCACCACGTTGCTGGTGATGATGGTCTTACGGCCCACTAGGTGGCATTTTCCTGAAGTGCCAGATTCCCAGTTAGAGCCTGCTCACTGAACACTTCATTAGCTACACCCATACAGTGTAATTGCAATGCGATCTTGTACTAAAGGTCTGCTCCAAAGCTGCCTTTATTCTGCTTTATTCCTTCAGTCATTGTTAAATTAATAATATAATTCTGCATTGTTTCTATTACTGTAGCAGTTTGTGTTGTCGAGTGCATTTTATTAAAGTGCTCAACATATACAGTATGTGTATATTATTGTGAGTAGTGAATCCATCCATGGAAGAAAATATGTTCATGTCATGTTATTTGGGCTAAAATCCACTGTGTTTGTGTTTGCAACTTGAGGCAAAAATGGCAAAGAAATAAATTGAGGCAACACATAAAAGAGTTAATTTTATCCACCTGTATTTATTTTACTCCCAAGGGGGGCATAAAGCAGAGTAATTGGATGTTGTTGAAATCCTGTGACTATATGTTAGTTTGCTCAAAAATTGAGATAAATCAATTAATCCTCTTTAATAGCCGGCTCTTGTGATCTTGTTGTTAATTGTTTGAATCATTCCAACCCCAGCAACCCCCCCCCCCTTCCTCCTCGAATTCCAAAGTCTTATTTCAACTCATGTGCAATATTGATGCTGAGGTAGTGTAATGTGTTGCCTAGTTAGACAAAATCCGTCAAGTAGCATTACTCAACTGATTGCTGTTGTTCGATGGCTAGAAAATATGTTAACATGGTGAAAAAAAACAGAGAATATCACCATATCATCAATCATCTAGTGTTACAATCATATTTAACATGAAGGGCCTTTATAAACTGCTTAATGACTCTATTTTCTTATTGGCTTTTGTCACATAATGGTATACATGACTAGTAATATTTGTCCGAGGAAAAATTGAGTGTAACTGATGTTTCGTCAAATCTCCAAGTGGGTTTGTCCAAGAAGTGATCAGGAGGGAAAATATTACTGTGTTGGACAGCAGGCCGACGCTCATGCTGAACACTTACAAGGTTGAGGTCCATTAAATTCCCTCAGCCGATTTATCTGGTGTCTGTCTCTGGCATTTTCTAAGATCCGCAGGCACAATGATGCATCCAAATAGAAAGTGAACGTAACACACTCCCAGTCTGTATGAAACTGACATGACTGAGGCGTTTGTGGGCAGTTTTCAAGGTCCTGCAGCGAGGAATGTGGTTTCATGAGTGTGTCTTTTGCACGGTTATGTACTTACTATTTTTCTGTATGTGTCTGTGTATGTGCATATATGTGTGTACGCAGCCACATATGGAAGTACTTGTCTCATACAATGTTGTTGTTCCAGGCAGGCGGCTACAACAGACTGAACAGACCAGAGGGTTCGTGCGTGCTTGTGTGTGTGTGTGTGTGTGTGTGTGTGTGTGTGAGTGTTTTCTAAAACAAAATTCACGTTGAGAGTAACCACAATGAGTGTACCCAGAGGACAGTGAACAAAATGTACTTGGTTGTTTTACTTCAAATGCAGGCTAATGAAAGTACATGTAAATCACTGTGTTTGGTGACTTCTGGTCTTTTAGAGGAGATTGTCATGAGGTTACAGCTTCTATTCAAACCCAAGTGTGTATTTTTTGTACGTGCACATTTACACAAATACACACACCCGAGTACAATTGGATTTTGCTTTTATTGTCTCCCCCTTTTTTCCTTGCAGACGCACATAATCGTCCGGCGCTTCTCACTTTCTTTCTTTCTTTCTTCCTTCATAAAACGGCGTTTGGTTTTCATCGTCATCGCAGCCTTCACTCCTGTTTCACTCCCAGAATTGAGGCAGGGTCCCAAGTGGTCAGTCAAAACCCAAAGAAACTCTTGATATCGGAGGAAAATAATGTCTTTCACAGTGCCTAAGGTATTCCGAGTGAGTCACACATGATTGCAATTTTCCCCCGAGAGCGCCATATAATAAGGTACATGAACCCCCTCTTCATCCCTCCTTCTCTCTCTTTGGCAACCTGGCCGTCGTCCAAAATAATATTTGCCATCTGATGAGTGCCTGAGATGAGTAGGAATACAATTTCATGTGTTTCTTTTCTTCTTTTCTCAACTTTTCCTTTATATTTAGTTGAACTTGACTTTTTGACATATGCCCCCCCCCCCCCCCCCCCCCGCATATTTTATTTGTGTGTAAAACAACAGTGGGTCTTGAACTTTTGCCTGGGTGGTCTCCCTTGTACTACGAGATCTCTTCAACTCTCCAGGGATTTTCATTTGAGAGGGTTTGCGGTTCACTGGCACAGCTAGCCAGCAGCGCACAGCCCTGCCTCAGTCAGTCATTTCAATTTGGTGTTTATTAACCCTTTGTGTGTTCAGGCTTTATATTTCAGTTAAAGAAGTCACAGAAAGTCGAGTCGGTCAATTCATAACAACCTCTCCAAAATGAATTGTGAAATCAAGAAATTACAAAAAAATGCCACAAACAATCTTGGTTGCTCCAGCAGCAACTCCTGAAATGTTTTATGCCAGCTTTTCTCTATGTTGTATTTAATCTCCAAATCCTCATTGTTTACGGAGTGTAGAGAAATGTGATGAGTGTGCAGGTTCTCTATGTGGCTGGACTTTGGACTGCCACTCTGCAACTCTCCAGTAGGGAGCACTCTTGGCACATATAGTATCCCTGAGGGCCCCCTAAAAACTCTCTCCAAACCTAAAAATGTCTGACATTTTTTTATTAGAAATATCAGATTAAATGGAATTATGTAATTTAGAATTAATCTCCAACATGTGTTGACTCTTAAAGTTTTAATGTGTTTGACAAAGATCCACTGGGTAGATTGACAGTTGTTTCACTGCACTGCCACTCATTGAGTTCCTATAGAATATGTGTTTGTCTCCTATAAAGGCTTTGGTTAAGTGCAGGAACACTGTTATGAATTCATACAGTCCAGTGAGTGTATACTGTTTCACGCCTAGCATGGACTTTGTTGCAGGGCCTATAAAACGGTTTGTCCCATCTGTCCATCACTCATTAAAACAAAATGAAACACCATCGTCATCCAAGTGGCAAATACAGACCACCAATCGCCATGAGCCACACACATGTAAACAGCTCCAATTCTGAGTGACATAAACGCAAGCTTAGAGAGCGAAACAGCACTCGATGCCACAGCAGTGATTTTATGTAGGATCTTTTTCTCTGGTGGTCACGCTTTCTCTCTCTCTCTCTCCCTCTCTCCCTCTCTTTGTGTGTGTTTCTCTCTCTCTCTCTCTCTCTCTCTCTCTCTCTCTCTCTCTCTCTCTCTCTCTCTCTCTTCCTGACTGGGCTTTTGACAGTTTGGAAAATTTGAACTCATGGGTTTTAATCAGGCCCTTGCGGTGAGGCTCAGAGCATGGCGTGGCGTGGCATGATGGCTCAGTTTGAAGATGTGGGTCTGGGTCTGGGCCAAGCCCTGATGGCACTGCTAGAAAGAGAGGACAGTGAGATGAAGAGAGAGAGAGAGAGAGAGACTGAAAGAAGAAAAGATATAGAAAGAGTGCGTATCTGCTCAGACTGCACCGCAGCACACAACAGTGTTGGCCGCAGACTCCCAAAGGCCTGAGCGGGTGGTGTTAATGAAAGCTGATTATGTGTGGGCATGCGTGTGTGTGTGTGTGTGTGTGTGTGTGTGTGTGTGTGTGTGTGTGTGTGTGTGTGTGTGTGCATGATGGAGATCAGTGTGGGGAAGTGTGGTGAAGAGATGAATTAACTAAATCATCCTGTGGGCTTTAGCCTCACCAGTTTTACATCAGAACCTGCTGCTAAAGTGTGTGTGTATGCAGGGAATACTTTTACCCCTACTGTGGCAATCATGACTGGAGGAACTATTACGATTTCTAAGAATTATTTTCTGTTAAAACAAGCATAAAGGCAAAAGCCATCAGGAACAGAATTAACAAGTGCACTGAATTTAAGTAATTCCTTTTGTCAGTCTTTGGGAAAAGATGTATTTACAAGTAATATTTCTGCTGTCCTTGTAGGAGGCTTACGCAATGTTGTACCCCCAAAGAAACTTTGTTTGCAGTAAGATGCACATGTGTCCTGACTTTCCCCGGACCGGTTAGATTCTTGAGCAGGTTTAAGTGCCCTTTGACCTCGTGGAAAAAAGAAAGTTATGAAGAGCTCCAAGAGAAGGAGAAGAAAAGAAGATAAGCTCCTAAATTTTTAGTGAGAGAGATTTTAAGTCCAATTAGGGTGAGAAGGGAACATATGTTGACAATCAGTGGAACTGCGTCATGACGGTATGAAGTTCTCGTTATTGCACAGATTTCTGCTGTCAATTTGAATGGTTACAAGCATTGGAAAATTAAATTTGACAATATTAGATTGTGTTGTAAGCAAATATAATATCTCAGCCATAATGTCATATGAGACAGGTCATTACTGTAATGTTACTTGGTTATTTTTACAATTTTCTCCTGTGTTGGTATCATAAATTATTTGTTTTTCCTACACATTATTTATTCCATCCATCTCGAGTGGCAGGCTTGGTGCTTATGAACACAATCTATAGAAGCTCTCTGTCTTGGGTTTCTGCAGCCTGACAGGATTGTTGTAAATGTGTAGAAGGGATTGAATGACTGGTACTTGCATCATGAGCAGTCCAACTGCCAAAAACATGCACAATAACATAGAGTAGTGTTTATTTGAATCCCTAAGAGTACATACTACAAAAATGGACCATAAATTTGTTCTAGACTGCTGGAAACATCATATTACAGCCTTAATGTCCCAAAGGAAGAGACTCGAGTAAATGAACGATGTATTCCCACCATTATGTTTCCACAGAGGTGTTGATCCTCCCTACAGTAGCTTTTTATCAGCCCACGAACACATTTTTTTTTTTAAAAAGGAAATAAAAGTGTAAGGTTTTTGCCAGAAAACTATCTATTATGGCAACTGCAGTTTCCTGTAGTCATATCAAATTTTATTTGTCATAGAATTGCATCACTTAATTTGTAAATTAAATCATAATTTCTGTCATGTAAAGCCAGAGTGGTAACGTAAATCTGTTTGGTAATTGGACTACAAGGATTGTATTTCTGGAGGTGGGACAAAATAAAAATGGGAGAATTCCCCTGATGCCTCAGGTCATTTGTAATATGCATTGGTGAAGAGGTGTGTGTGTGTGTGTGTGTGTGTGTGTGTGTGTGTGTGTGTGTGTGTGTTCTTGTACTTGCTACATATTGAGGACTAGAATACGTATTTAACCAACAGAGTGAGGACATTTTCTGAAAGTGAGTACATTTTAACCGGTCCTCACATCTTCAAAGGGCTGTTTGAAAGTCAAGACTTGGTTTTAGGGTTGAGGTTAGAATCAGGTTCAGGTTAGGTTTAGGGTCAAGGTTAGGGTCAAGCAGTCAGTTGAAAGGGTTAGGGTGAGGGGCTAGGGAGTGTATCACGTCAATGAAAGTCCTCACAAAGACATAAGTTCGTGTGTGTGTGTGTGTGTGTGTGTGCGCGCACACGCTGTAGGCTCAATTAATGTATGTATGATGTTCTAAGGTTATTATCAGTGTGTGCGATCCCCCCCAAAATCCAGCTGGGACTCTATGGTGTCCCTCCCTCTGTTTCATCGCCTCCTCCCTCATATATCACCATCTCCTTTTCTTTGTGAGTATTACAATAGAGATTTGTAATAATTATGAGTACTGTCAAATTTTTTTGAATGTGACTTTGTGAATGTGTGTGTGCACGCGTTTGTGCAAGTGTGTTTGTGCATGTGCACGTGTGTGTGTGCGTACATGCCATTCGCTCCAAGCATGCACCAGCACATTGCTGCACACTCAGATTTTCTGTGAATGGAGTTCAGAATAGAAAGTTTGCAAACTCTTTGATCCAAACTCAACACATGCTAACACATTAGTGCTAGGACCCACAATGCCTCTGGGCTTTATGTTCTAGCCAAGAGGGTGCTGGCTATTGTGACTTAGCACAAGACGTTACAGCAAGTGAAACTCCCAGCGTTGTGTCAGCCTTCATCAGGAAAATGACTCCTCCATGTACAGGTCATCGCTCTCACCTGAACTAACTGCTCACACTTATGCAGACTACTAGAACAGACTGCACTGAACACATGTAATAAAAAAAAGTGTTAATTAGCCTCAGTACAGTAGCCAGTTGCTTAGTAGTCATTAGGTAATTGCTCGTATTGTCTTGGATGGGTCATGTTGTGGCTGATAGCGGGGAGGGGAGCAGCCTAACGATATATGTCAGTGAGATGTTTGGGGGGGCACAGATTAGGGAAACATAAGTCCTTTGTAGCTCTACTCATGTAGGGCTGGGCAATACAGAAAATACAACAATATCATGATATTTAGAAGCTCTTCTTTCAGTGTTGATATATCAATATTTGCTATGGCTGGAGAATCAGGTCCGACGATCAGAATCAGTGTTCATCAGGTTGGTCCTGCACGGAACTGAGCAGGTCCATTCAGGAAGCAATTCCATTCAGTTTGTTCATGGATGATATTGGGCTGAGTGCCAGGGTTTTCAGAGGCGGTGGCTTGATGGTGGGTGTTTGAATTGATGTGATTTATTTTTCGCACTATCACAACCCAGAAAGATGTGTCACAAAGTTCTGTCGCCCTTGAAGACAGTAGTGTGAAGAACTAGATGATAATTCCATTCATGCACTACACGATAGAGGATAGAAATGCCCCTCTTGTATGTGTGTGTTTGTGTGTATGTTTTTAAGAAAGATTTTAAGTTTATAATTACATGTGAAGTCCATTACTTTTTGTATTGTAAAAATACACTGATACATTTACCTGAGCAAACAAAACCTCCAGACCCAACATATTTGTGTCATAGAAAATATACAATGAACTGTATAGGAGTGTTACACTTTATATTGGTTGGTAAAAGTCCACCGGCTGCCATACATTTTGTGTGCAGACATCTGTTTTTTGTGAGAACGTGTGTGCAAATAACTTTACACTTGGTTGTGCTGCTTCACACTATGAATTTGTGTCTTCACATACCTGCTGGGCTTTGCCAAATTGACTGGGTCTGGTCAGCAAGAGTAAGCAGGCAGGGGAAGATTGAGGCAGCCAGATGCAGCAGCCCTGGGCTACCGAGGATATCATTACCCAGAGTGTGTAGCCGGCCAAAACAGGAGCCCCCAAGCGGCGTTTCATCAAGGTGGATGCCCATCTGCTGTGAAGGGGGAGAACACCAGTTAACCTGTTGTCCTGCAGTGAGTTGCGGTATTAAACGGCAGGTGGAAAGAGAAAGCATCCCGTGACTGAAATGAGGTGAAAACAAGCAAGTGTGCAGAAACTTACAAAGTAGGATGCACGCATGCACACACACACACACACACACACACACGCACACACACACACACACACACACACACACACACACACACACACACACACACACACACAGGTGGACACAAACTGCAGAAGATTATCTCTGTTGATTTCTCTTCCCTGCTTCTTTTCTAACTTCCTACTTAGCTGGGCAGGCTATAGCACTTCAATGTGTATGTCAAGCTTTATATATTAATAACCCACAAGTCACATTTTCAGTGTCATTTCTGCAGTATAGTTTATCTCTTACTCTAAGCACACACAGAAATGTATCTGAAAATTTCCACTCAAAGGAAATAGCCGGGATATTTTTGGTGCAGGACTGCGGCAGAACAACTTGATGCATGGCTGTTGGCAACAGCATCAACAATATACGGGAATTGGACCATCTCCCCTCTGTGAGGTAACCCATAGGCCATGAATCACACTGCCTAGCTCAAGAGTCCTGTGGTCCTGGGGGCTGACAGTTTGACTGCTCCTCAATGTGGTCACTCTCCCTCTCTCGCTCTCTCTCTCTCTCGCTCTTTCTCTCTCTCGCTCTCTCTCATTCTCTCTCTTCTCCTTATGCTCCTCCCACCTCCATCACCACACATTCCAACCGCTGGACTGATCACATAAGGTCAAGAAAAAAAAAGAATAGAGCAAAGTAGAGAAGAAGAGAGTAGAATTGAGGCTCCTTGGCTCACGTTAGGCTTTTCTCATAAGATTAGACGCTACAGTTGGTGGGGGAGAAGAAGAGAAGTAGAGACAGCAGGCCGATTCCAAGGCCAATGTAAAAATATGCAGTTTTTCTCTATGTTGAACGGATCAACCCCCATATTTAATGGCTTTCTCCTCGGCCCAAGCTACACCCCTCCATCAAGAAAGTGACCTGGTAGTTTTTCTGTGTAATCCTGCTGACTGACGGACAAATAAACAAAAACAACAGACGTGGGTCAAAATTCACCCTCCCTGGCAGAGGAAAACACTGCTCTAAAGTCTCACAAAGGGTTGAGAGGATATTCCTGTTCATTTCTCTTTGCAGCTTGTCTGTTTTCGCAGCTTAGAAATGGAGCCGAGCTGGCAGTCTGCCTGTCTGCTCCTCTCTGGTCTGTCCTCCATACTGCCGGATCACTGGTGTTTGGATCACTACAGCTGGCTGTTAACCACCGACTTGGACCGGAGCTTTACCACCATGTTGTTTGATTTAACTTAGTCATTTATTATACGCACACAGAATGAAAATTCAAGTAATGTATCAAAAAGGTTTCTTGGAAGTGAATAAGAAAAGAAAACACATAGATGAGGATCAGAGAAGGATGTAAGGGGAAGCTTAAAATAATGAATCAAACAGAGTCAGAAGTTATTTTAATGCAGAATAATTCAGTTATCAGTATTCCAGCGAGCGAGTGCAACATTTACAGCCGTAGCTGTAGCTTGAAAAGTGAGTAGCAGCGAGTTCATCGTCTGCAAATGGACAGTTTAACTGGTGCAAGAGCAGCCCCTGAGCGAGCGGCTTTACCAGTGCCCCAGGCCATACACCAGCTGAGTTAAACACACCCTGACTTGTGTGTGTGTGTGTGTGTGTGTGTGTGTGTGTGTGAGGGGGGAGCAATAGAGACATGACACGTCTGAGAGTGTGATGTAGTCACTTCCTCCCAGTGGACTAAGCGACTGTTGTCAGCTTGACCCCGCGCCAGTTAACCCCTCGCCACCCCTGGCACTGTAGGCGAGGGCCCCAAGTGTGTGTGTTTGAGAGTGAGAGAAAGATAGATTGTAAATGTGTGTGTAGCTTGTGTGTGTTGGCAGACTGCAGGTGTCTGCCCGCCGTGTCACAGTGTTAAGAGGTCTTCAGAGAGGCCCCCATCTCTCAACATCTGTTCAACAAGGAGGGGGCAAGAGGAAAGAGGAGGGGAGGTTGGCGAGGGTTACCAACACATACCCTGAGGGGTGTGGGGGGTTTTTAGGGGGTCAGTAGCTGACAAGCAGGTGCCTATGTTGACAGTAACCTTTCATGCTCGAGCCCCACCTCCTTCCAAACACACACGCCACACACACTTAGAATAAATCCCAGATATTCAAGTGTAATTGCAGAGCCTGATTGGAGGGAATCCCCTCTACACGCACACATCACTGGATCTCTTTGCTAGGGGTCAGAGGTGAGAGAGAGAAAGAGGGGCGTCCACACAACCAATGACATTTCCTGCTGTCTGTGCACGATCAGCAAATGTGAACGTGCTACAGCTACAACAAGGATATAGACCCGGGCTTGATTCCAGTTCTACGCCTTTTGCCAAGATGTATGTACTTCGTACTAAATATACATATGTAGCAGTCATCTCGATTCTACCGGTTTTTATGCCTCACATTTTCATGTTTTCTAAAAAAAAAAAAGCTTATGTAACCCCATGTGTTTGTAAATGAAACCCATTTGGACCAAATGTTAGGTCGTCAGGTGTACTAGTGCCTGTCTGGGAATGATTATTTTTCTAAGAAGGGGTGGAAGGAGGTACACAGCGGGAGGTCGAAGAAAATTGGAACAGCTGTTGATTAACATGAGTGCCCCCCCCCTCTCTCCCCCTTGTTTTTTTCCTCTCTCAGTAGAGGAGGAAGAGGAAGATGAAGAGATGATGGAGACAAAGCAAGGCCCTGAGTCGGAGCAGCAGGATGAAGATGAGAAGGAAATTAAAGAAGGTAAAAGAGGGTTGCATGAGGGGAGGAAGGAAGAGTTAAGACGGTCATGGACAGATTTGATCACTTCACTGGTTCTTATTTGTTACATATAAACATGCACATCAAAACTTGCGACAGTTCACCCCTCCTAGTTTCTACACACCCATCCCACTCTCCAACTCTCAGTCATCTGTCCTCGACTTCTCACATGTTGCTGTCACGAAACACGGTCACTTGTGTGTGACACCCGGCGACTACTCAGTGGGTGTATCAGATGGAAGGGTGGGGGTAGGTTACGGTTGGGGTTAAGGCGGGTCCAGTGTATCAGCTCCATGGCATGTGGAGGTCAACGCTGATTAAAAACCTGTCACTTGACCCCTCAGCCATACTTCAAAGTGGAAAGGAATGGAGAGAGAGATTGTGTGTGTGCGTGTGTGTGTGTGTGTGTGCGTGTGCGTGTGGTAACAGAGAAAAAAGGAACAGACCCTGGGTGTGTTTATGCACAACACATGATGGACTGATAGATGAGAGAATATTCATATTCACACAAACTCACACAACCCCGACTCTACTGGGTGTGACTCGAACACAGATGAACAAATGCGCACGCACTTGCGCACACACACATACACACACACACAAATACACAGTCATCTGTCTCCTCTCCATCCTGGCCTATTAGAAGGTCTGGCCTTTGATCTCTGCCACTCAATTCACGGGCTCTTTTCTGACAACTCATAAGTAATACAAAGGGATGGAGGGGGATCAAAGTCAAGAGCCAGGCTAAAGGTCGATCTATGTGTGTCTGTGCATGCATGTGTGTTAAATGGCATGTGTGCTTGGGGACAGTGACTTCAAAAACTGGACGCCGTGCTGTGCAGCCATTATGTTCAAAGGAAGGCAGGCTGCTCAGGGGGCTTTGTTTTCGTCTTGTTTATGAAGTTCTTACTGTAGTATTTTATTTGAAAACATGCATTAGGATGCTGTTTGTAGTTCATTAGCTGTGGAATGGGAAAGGCGGTGAAGGTTTCTCTGAGGAAGCACATGGTGTCCGCAGGTTTCTATTGTCATGTTGTCATCATGAGTAATGTCATGAAATTAATGAATACATATTAAAACCCTTTCTCATGCTATTTCAAATCAGAATTTAGACTGGATTTAAGAGTAACATCCGATTTTTCCATACAGTCATAAAACACAACTGATTTTCAGTTTCTTGAATCCTCAGTTGTAAATATTTCAACATGCAACACAATGCACGCACACTGCTTGTATTTCACAGATGAGATAAATATCTGTTAAGACAAATTAGAAATTCAACGAAATGACCAGGAGCTTTGAGAAAGAGTGCTTGGCACTAGTTCATATTTCTTGACATCTTATACACCAGACAATTCATTGATTGTTGAGAAAATAATCAACACATTTCTCAACACTGAAAATAATATGGTTTCTGCTTTAAGTCCAAACATTGTTTTGGAACACAATTCCTGATTACTTCTCTCTTGCTTGGGTTTCCATGTGCATTTTGCTTCCGAAAGGCTCTTTCCCGGTACTGCGGGAGCTGACGGAGGAGGAGAGGCAGCAGATCCTTCACTCCTCTGAGTTTCAGAGCTTCTTCGACTGCAGCATCCGGGTGATGGAGAGAGCTCTGGCTGAAGACGGTGACATTTTCTTTGACTACAGTGGACGGGACCTGGAGGATAAAGAGGGGTGAGCGGGGAGTCTGTGTGGATGCGAGCGCACATGCGAGTGTTTACTTGCATTCCTTTAACTAAGAAATGCACTAAGACTGACTCATGCCCACTGTGGAGCTCCAGGGGCCTGGAAGCTCCTTTGTTCTTTAGAATGCATGTCTTTCAGCTGATGTCACACTTGCAGGAGGTTACAAACCTCCTGTGAACCGACAGCCATCGTGCATCAGAGAGCGTTGTCATGTCATCTGAAAGGCTGCCTCCAAATGGAGGTTATCAAAGTGTTGGTTGAAGTTAGAAGAGGCTTAAGTGCAAAGCTAATTTAGTATACTGCTCTGCCATTATAGAAGAATGCTGCTTTTACCAACTCCACTTCAAATTTGGCTACTGCAGCCACAGAGGCATCAGGCCTGTGGTCAAGTATAGATTATGTCTGAAAGAGGCCACGTCCCCAGGGCTAGAATTTAGTCCCCGTCTTTTTTTCCTAGATGTGCTTTTTTTGGGTAAAAAGTGTTTTAACGAGCCACTTTCATTACCGTTCATCTTTACATACCATTACACAGAAAGTGGATCGTCCGAAACACACGTTTGTGGATTTGTTGGGATTACCACATTATGATAAAATCTTGACCCTACAAATGAACGTGTGATCATATTTCCCAGTTAACTAAGCTGAGTTCAGACAAACAAAGACCGAGGTTGTGGTGCGCCTTTTCTAGCACATTTTCTTCAGTGGCTAAAATTACTGAGTCACTTGGGTGAAGTGCGGGAGCCAAGTCCCTCCAATGCAATTGCAACGAGCTGAGTAAGTGAAATGCTACGGATAAGCTAACGACTGTGGTCAAACTGCGTGCCTCCGACAGCTCACTGTGGACTGGATGGGTCAAGGCCTTCACAGACCTTTTATTGGTGCCGTTGTGCTTTCACCATTTGATTTATTATCAGACCTTTTCTGCAAAGCAATGATTTAAGAGAAGTTGTCCTCTTTACAACTTAAACATCATATTTTCACAATGCTTAATTTGTGGAGCGGGTTTAATCTATACCTGCAACTACTGATGATGTCTGAAGCTGCCGTGCATCCAACATGATAGATGTCTGCAGGTTTAATTACCTCTCATGTTCTCCCCGTGTGTTTCCAGAGACCTGGCTGGGGGCTCTAGTTTGTCCTTCAGTAGGCTCTTCTATGATGAACACTGGTCGAAACATCGCGTTATCACCTGTCTTGACTGGTCCCCTCAGGTGAGACGTGCAGCCTCATGTCTGTTTGCTTTGAATTGAAACAACGGTGGATGTAATTACTCAGCGGTTAACCCTACAAGTGATCGTCTCATCCTTTCTTTCTTTCTTTTTTCTGTCCTCCTGGTAGTATCCTGAGTTGCTTGTCGCCTCCTATAACAACAATGAAGACGCTCCTCATGAGCCGGATGGAGTTGCTCTGGTGTGGAACATCAAGTTTAAGAAGGCCACACCAGAGTACATATTTCACTGTCAGGTATGGCGTCCAGAGTGTTAACACATAAATACCATGGCCTGTAGTTGCAGTTGAATATATGGAAAGAGTGAGGTTTATGCAAAGGGATACTCCGTTTTTTGAGAAATGCGCTTCCAGAGTCCCCAGAGTCAGACAATAGGATAGATTCCCTTCTCTCCTCTGTGCCATACTCGGGGGCTGAGACCCTCAGAGACTAGCTGACTGCTGGTTAGCTTCGTGCAGTGAATGGTAGTGGATGGGCATGCTGCTCTTGTTTCTCTCCTCTATCCTGTAATGACAAAACCTGCCTGGGAAAAATAATGATTGAGCACTCACGTGACCCTTGAACCCTGCCGCTCGATGCCACCTTCAGGAGAAGAAACTGAGATTTTGGAGGGAAGGAACCCTGTTATCATGTGTGAAACTAATGCAGATGACACTGAGGAGAGAGGGAGGAGAGGTGGGAACGGGTGTGGGGGCTTCACGTCTCCTGTGAGACAGGCGAGCCCATATAGAGACATCTTGGTAGTAAAATCATGTGGCCTACCACTTCCTAATCCAACGCTGCCACATGTGTGTGTTGGCCCACCCACATTGATACTGTGTCTGATGTCAGCAGTGCTGCGTTTCCCAATTACGACTCCTGCATCATATACATCACTGTAAATATGGGAATACATCTGCAGTCAGCTTAATGTCTCAGGCATTCCCCTCACTTCTTAGCAGTGATGTTCACTCACACACTGTACTCACATCATTCAAACTGATTTTCTCTTTCTTTTTTTTAAGCGCGCGCACACACACACACACACACGCACGCACGCACGCACGCACACAACCTCATGCTCCGGCAGACTGCACGCTGCATGCAAATGTTTCTATATGAAGTCGACCTCCTCCTCCTGTCTCCATTCAGCTCTCCAGTGTCTCCCTGCACCGTCATTTCTGCTGCTGCCGAAAACCATGTGGTCTTATGGATGTGATTAAAGTTATGCATCCTGTATGATTCAGGAGTTTTTCCATGTGGTTCTCTTGCAAAATATAAGACATCTGACTTTATTAACAGCACAGTTCAGTTCCCACTTATCTGTGGATTGAGAAGGTTTAATTGTAGGCGTTCGTCACTATTTTCATACAGCGTAGCAAATTTTTATCAAAAATGGAGACACAATGGCAGGAGCACGTTGGCATGTGCTTGCTCTGGAACACTTGGAAATTACAGTCTATAAGCTCAAGAGGCATTGTCATTGTTGTTGATTCCTCACACAAACCGCTTAGACAAACACAGACTTACACACATACGGGAATTCGTTTTAAGCAAGAATTTACTGGAAAGATGTGCGCTAGATGAAGTGTTGAATTAGACAGAGCAGGGATGTAGGAATAGTTGCAAACAGTGGAGGGGAAAATGGAGAGAGAGAGAAAAAAGAGCAGCAAGAGAAAGACAGGCAGTTTGGCACCGTTTCTCAAGTCTCCTGTTGGATTTGGATGAAAAGGTACACAGGAGTGGTTAGAGGAGGAGAGAAGGTCTCTCTTTCTCTCTGCAGGGTCTTTTGCAAACAGAGTCATGGCTCTCTAGTTAGCCGCGGATCAGATAGCTCTTAATGTGCGAGCATGTTCTGCCATTTAACCCCCCAAAACCACAGGGCCTGGTGCCTCCCCCCCCTTCTCTCTCTCTCTATACATTCTCCTCTTTTTTCCCCTTTTCACCATTCACCTCCCCTCTTCATCTGGAGGAAGAGAGGAACAAACCTCTCACGTGGTCTCCCCTTGCATCCCCGATCAAACAAACCCACTGTTTACTGTACACATGCAGTGCACGCACAACCGTATACATGGGTCGTATTGGCAGGCACTTACTGTTGCTGTTGGCAGGCCCCCGGAGACGTTTTAGCAGCCATTTTTGTTTTTCCAGACGTGCCCACAGAAGCGGCTTTGGTCTGATGGATGGATAGGTAGATGGTTGAACTGTGCATGTGTATGTGGGTGTATACGGGGGTGGGGTGGGGGGAGTGTTCAGATACAAAAGAATGACAGTGTTGTGTCGCATCGAAGGGTTGGGGTTTGTGGTTGAGGTCTGCTTCAGTGGGGGCTTTATTGTATAAGGCTATTGCTTGTAGAAGGGTTCATGTTTCAGATGGGTTGGTGAGGTCAGACTTCCATATTCCTTGCCTGGGCTGTGTGCAGTGAATGGGTGCAGTAACCATGCTGCCTCCTACACAGTGTTAAAATGTTTTCGCTTTAACCGTTGGTTTGTTTTCTCAGTTGTTTTCGGTGCAGTTTTTAGGAGCAGTATTTTGAAACGATAAAGTTCTAGCACTATAAAAACCTTGTTTATTTGCATTAAATATAACACAGCGGTTTGTTGTCTTTGCATTATCATTTAAAAGTTGGTGTTTTTTTTAAAGAGTGTGTGTGTGTGTGTGTGTGTGAATTTAGCAGTATGAGGATTGCACACAAACATGATTTTGGCAGTGTAAACTGTGTTGTAACATTTCACTCTAATGCAATAGTCATGGTTCTGGTTTGACTAATGCTCCCATGTGGAAGAAACAGATGTGATTGAAATATCAGTGTTCACTCTTCCTTTCCTCTCACTGCTTCTTGCGCTGATTCTTGCTTTTCTCACTTGGGCACATGTTTATGGAACGCGGGGAACACTGTGGTCCTGAAGCTTGTACGCATGAAGTTTGACTCAAATGCCAGAGCAATTAGATTGCAGACTTATCAATGCACTTGGAGCAGCACAAGGGGAACAGACGCTTTTATGCAGGTACATCTTTAAATGTTTGTGTTTTATTCCCCCCTTTAAGTCATTTCAATTGCTTGAGATGTTCCTTTTTACTTTCTATTATGTGCTAGTTAAAATGATGGATTATCACTCAGTAGCTGAAATAAATATGATCAGTATAATAGGAAGAACTTTATGATCCTCTTGGAGACTTGGTGGAGGATGTGTGTGACCCATGAGCGTGTGGGTTGGGTTTGTATTTTAGGAAAGAGGCTGCCCCTGCTGTGGATTCTCGTACTGGTTGAGCGTGCCTCCCCTCATCATGGCCGTCCCAGCCGCTGGACCCATCATCGCCCTGTCCCAGTTGGGTCCAATCTTGTAACTTCACACCAGCCTCTCAAGTGGGCAAAGTCACACCACATTAAAGGGCCCGTTTGACTTGAAAACCTCCACTGAACCCCCCCCAAACCACACGCCTCCCAGTACCAACCCCCGCCGCTACTGTCATATCTCATTGAACTCAGCCATATTTTCATTAGTGTCTCACTGCCTCGCGTCTCTCCCTAGGCCTTTGGCACATCCACAAAGGTTAAGTAGGAGAAGCAAAGAGGAGGGAGGGTAGAGAGAGCTGGAAACAGTGCAGCAGCATTATTCACAGACCTTTGGTGGAACATGTGGAGTGACACTGATAGACGATGCTGCTCTGTGTACAGAAAGCTCAGCAGAGAAACGCCATAACTATGTGAGCAGCAGGAGGGTTAGGACTCGTGTAACATTAAATATCTTCCCCTGGAAACGATCGTTTTGAGTGTTGAATTTTGTGTTCTGTTGTTTTTTTTCCCTACATTTCGTTGAGTCTACACGTCAGAGGTTGTTGTATTTGAATCTGACATGGAGGCCTGTTTTACCAACAAAGGCTCAGTGAGCCTTTATAAAGGACTTCATGAGTGAAACAGTGGGCGAAATGAAAAAAGTTGCTTTGAAATTTCAGCCGTTCCTCGCTTGTCTTTCCTCTCTTTTGCAAATGAAGGTTGCAAGGTATTTTTTCAAAACTCGTGTACATTTTGATAATTTCCTCAGCTACATCTTAAATCAGCCTTCATCGAGTGAATAACTATTTTGATGATTTGCACACTTTGCAAACACTAATTTCATTCCAAACCTCATCATTTTTGATAGGATGCTTATTTTAATGTGCTGCAGATTGCAGAAGTTGTCGCCTCACAACGTCTTAAATACGTCTTCCTTGTTGACAGCTGAGTGGAGGGGAAACTTGTGTTGGAAGTAGAGCAAATGCTTTGATCTTTGAGAAAACAGAACCACAGCGAGCAGTTTTCTAACAAGTAACACAACGCTTAGCCTAGATTCTGTTAGCTGATTTGGGGGAAAAAATTTGAAAGAATTGCCCATCCGCTTGCTTGTATCACACCTCGTTAGAAATTGGTGTAAAATTTGCAAACTCACCAGGGAGCCCTGAGAACATTGTTTTTCATAAACTATGATGAATCCAACGCTGGACAGCTTAAGTGAAAATGAAGTCATGCACGCAAACATGATAGAGAAGATGTAGTCGAAGAGCTCCAGGAAGGAGAGAGAAAGGCCTGTTTGTGTTTTCAGAGCCTCCTCCTCATGCGTTTCGCTGTCAAGCCCTCATTCTTTGCCTGGTGAAATGGAGACTCTGATTGGTATTTCTCCTTCCTTGCCAGAAACCGCGGAGTGACAAAATCCGTGGGGTGTCATAAACGAGCGAAGCCAGAGGGATGGTTGGGTAGGAGGGAGGGAGCTGGAGATGCAGGGATGCAAGAGAAGACAGTCAGATCCATCTGGTCCTGATAAGGGCAGAGTGGAAAACAGATGAGTGCGGTGCGAGTTTGTGTCTGTGTGTGTGTGTGTGTGTGTGTGTGTGTGGTGGGGGGGGGGGGGGTGTATACTGTCTGCTAGGCTGTATCAACCCCCTTCCCCTCCTTTCTTTCTCACCCTGGCACTCTAGCTCCATTTCTGTTTTCCCAAGCTGACTTCAGCAACAGTTTGTTGCCTGAGGAAGCAAAGAAAGAGTGGAGGAGGCAACAAAGGAAAGAGTGTTTCGCTCTCTCTCTCTCTCTCTCTCTCTCTCTCTCTCTGTCATTCCTTCAAACCTCCCTAATCCCTCGCTGGGTGCCATCTTTCATCAGGACCTACCATGTGTGTATTATCCTCTACAGAACACTTCCCATTAATATAATAAGGGCTGCCAGAAGCACTTAGCCTTGTGTGCTTATGTGAGCGGTAGATGATACTGCACACAGAGACACACACACACACACACACACACACACACACACACACACACACACACACAGTAAGTCTTGCCTGAGGAGAGAAATGGAATCCGCTGTTCTAACTGCTAGAATGTTGAACTGCTAAACTTCCACAATTCATCTCAGCCCTGATATACTAAACACACATACACACACACACACACACACCTGCTGCATCCTGGTCGGTCAAAGATGACCTGGCAGGTGTCTTTGACCCCGTGATGCATGTGAGATGAGAAGCTGCCACACAGTCACTCAGAGTTTGGAAATGAGAAGGAGATGGACTCTGGTAAGGAGATGCCAACATGAGAGGTGTTGAGGGTTATTTAGCACGACGTGGTGCTCGTGCTACTGGTCCCGCGACACGAAGAAAAACACATGTGGAGCTGAAGCATAAAAGGCGTCCATTTCTATTTGATTAAAAATATTAGCTGTGAAACATTTATAGACAGCAAAATAAAGATGTGGTCCAGCCATTAATGAATACAGCTTATAATGAATGAGAAGAAAAATAGTGCAGTCAAACACAACACAGCTCCTCATAATTCAGCTCTGAACTCAAGTTATTAATTTCCTACATGACATTCACATTATGAATCCCCCTCTACAGTGTCAACCAACTCCCCCTGAGCTTAAATCATAAACTTCCTTATACCGCGGGACAAATTGATCTTATTTAAACAGCTAATGACACACAGTACATTTAAATAGCATAAAACTCCAAAACACATGTGCTGATGTGACATTTGATTTGGAGCATTTAGGGAGAATGGCTTTAATCTGGAGGCCAAGTCGCTGCTGGCAGACGCCTCAAAGTGCAGCATGTGGACAAAGTTGCCTAATTTTCAGTAGCTCCCTCTCTAAGCCTGACAGCACATGATGGTATAACCTGTGGTTTCTCAAAGAGGGGATTCAGAGTTTAGTCAGGATTTCCCCTCTTAAGATGGGGGACACTGATAGGGCTTAGGAGTTAACCTAACATGTGGAGCAAATCGAGGAGTCTCTTGATTTGATTTGGCTTCTCTTTGTCATTACTCATGTGGGGTAGAGATGTTTATTCAGGCTGATACGTGGCAGAGGAATGAGAGGGAGCAGGGATGTTTCTGATTTGAGTCTTTGTTATGCTTGTGGATATGAGTCTTTACGTTTCATATTTGATGGTGTTGATAGTGCAGTTGGGTCTTGTTGGTGTTCACTGTAAGAATGAAGAGATGGAGGTTGGTGTTTAAAGGTGATCTATACAATAAAACGAGAAGTTGATACTTTTACGGCGTATAAATAATTATCACTTGAGCAGATAATGCCGATTGGGAAGGAGGAGAAGAAAAAGACAACCACGCAGAACACGAATCTGACTTTGTATACTGAAAACCACAAAACACAGAGCATTGTGGGAAGAAAAGGGTGTCAGAAACTCTGCCTGAAAGGATGGGAGCGTCAACCTCCGAGCGAATCACGACGCTGGTCTTTAATTAAATATGCCTGGCCTAGTTGACCTGGTGTTACGTGGTATAGAAGTGACTATTAGAGCCAGGAAAGCAAAGGACAGAAGCATAGATTTGATGCAGTTAGAGGGGTGGTGTCACCCGACGGCATTAGTTGTGTTTTCGATTCCCTTCATTTCGTCGCCTCCTCTCTCCATGTGCTGCTTGTCTTCTGGGTGTTTTGTCTCCATCCTTGGGTGACTGCATCCTGCCTCAACTTCCTGTCATTGTTCAAACATCTGAACCATCCAGAAGTCTTACTCGTTTCACTACAAAGGAGCCCAATCTGGACCAAACCCGTCTTTACAGTAGGTGGGGCCAAATGTTGTTGCTTTGGTCAGAACCGCGGCCAAAGGCACGTTTGACACCTGCTATTATGGTTCGGACCAGAGTGAAAAGTCCAAAGATCCCATGAAGGTGGGTGTGAACACGCCCTCAGACCTCAGGTCAAGTTCACTCTGAAGCCTCGGTGTGTAGATCATTGAACTTGGAGTCGTCACTACAGACATTAATAAGTCAGGAGGTCAAATATGTCAAGGTCACCATCTCAGCTGACCTTCCACGGCTGTGCAACACACACACGTAAACTATTGCAGATGCCTTTTACTATACGGGAAATATTCAAAACATTAAAAACATTTGTAACAACAGTGTAACTTCAATAATAGCCTACAACTTTTTTTTTCTTATGTCCAACCTCTCTTGATGTATATCATCAATGTATCTTTTTATCTAACTGGAAATAAACCTCTCTTAGAGGGCCTCCTTAGGGCAGCCTTATGAGCGACTTTATTTTTACCACTAAAGTTGAGTTTATTTTGAGTCCTGACATCTGAAGCGACTCCCGAGCCATTCCTCTGGAACCAGTGACTCCTCAGAAGAAACCAGAAAGAGAGAGAGAAAGAGCACGCTGTGTTTTCTTTCCCTCTGGTTTGTTTTCCAGTCTCCTTTCAAAATGAATTCGGGTTTGGAGTTGGCCGCTCAGCACATGGTGTGGTGGTGGAAGGGACCGAGAGAGAGACAGTGACTGGGGTGCAGACGGAAATGAGAGGACACGTAATATTCCTGCAGACTTGTAGGTTGTCTCAGGATCTTCCTCATGCTAAATCCAGCAGGGTTCACTTTCACTAACACTTGCTTTTTACCTTGTACAACATTTAGTGCAGGGATCATCAAATGGTGGCCCGCGGCCCACATCCAGCCTGCCAAGCTTCCCATCTGGCCTGCAGCATCTCTCTCTGTACGCTGGATACAGCAGCTGTCACCGAGCCGCTCCGTGCAGCCGGGGGCAGAGTGGCCCTCCAGGGCTCTGTTACCTTGTCACAGCAGGCAGGTAGACAGCAGAGAAAAATGCTCCGAGACCGTCATGACTGTGAAACGCAAATCCCAAATGAAGATTATCTAAGAGCCCAATATGATCGATCAACTCTACTGATGAGCGAAGCTGAAACTAATTCTCTCAAGTCTTATAAATGGAATGTGACCAGTGAGACGCAAGAGAGAGGACAACTTCCGTTACTCAGATTGATGGTATTCATAATCTTTCCACACGCTCTCACTGAGCATTGTGTTCTACTTTCAACATGCGCAATGGTGACAACAATAGACCGGGTAACTGCCAATCATCAGTCAAAAGAAAGGGATTGTATTAAATACACACGTATTAAAAAGTTCTGTATGTGTGTGGCCCTTGGACCAATGTGTTGACTGACCCCTGTTGTGTGAGAGTATCAGCAAAAATGACTCACAACTTTTGTTCTGATGAGAAAAAAAAACTAATACACAGTATCTAAAAACTGAAAACTATCCAAAGACTGCTGCCTAACAAAATGTATGACTATATGGCAAAAAGACTTTATTCACTATGCATGCTTACGTTGTTTTAAATGTGTTTGTTCTTAATCGTGATTTGACCTTATGCAATGTCTGTTGACTTTGTGCTGCCTGTGAATCATTCCTGCATGATTCTGGCGGTCTCCTCAATGGAGGCTTGAGTCTGTCCATGCATCACACCTCGGGCCGCTGCTGTCGCGCTCTGATGCTGGAACATTTTCTCATAACTCCTCAGAATAGATGCTTGGCTGGCTCTTGGTCAGGGAGAACTAGCTGCTGCACCCAGAAGCGCATATGGGACAACCACTGAAGAGGAACCAAAACTCAATAAACACATTGGGAGGTGTGTGTGTGTGTGTATGTGTATGTGTAGGGGGGGGGGGGGGGGTTTAAAGGGTGCGCTTGTCATGATGGAGGCTACAGTGAGCGCTCCAGTGGCCGCTGGGGTTTTGATGCTGTAATGTGAAACGGCTGGGGAAAAGAGGGTTACAATTCTCCTCTTTGTCTGGTCTCCACCCCAGCGTCACCCCTCTCTCCTCTCCCCGCCGGACCCTCACCGCTGCCAAACTCATCATCCCCATTGCCATCTATCGCCTCATGTCTGCCACCCATCATGAAGCGTTGATCACTCTCACCCGCGCTCCATCAAGCGTTACTGCTCTCAGTTCATCTTAGTGTTTTGCTCTCCTCAGCACATCTCTCTACTCTCACCATCTCCTTCCTAGTGGGGCATCGTCCCCTTTCCCACGAACCCTTGTCACCCCAGACTAATACGCCGTCATCTTCTCTCTCCCCAGTCTCCGGTGGTGTCGGTGGGCTTCGCCAGGTTCCATCCAAACCTTGTGGTGGGGGGGACTTACTCGGGGCAGATCGTCTTATGGGACAACCGTAGTCATCGTCGGACCCCCGTCCAGAGGACTCCGCTGTCTGCTGCTGCACACACTGTAGGGGTGCCCTCATGATCACTATGATATACAGCATACACGAGTCTAGTCTGACTCATTGCATTCATGCAGCGTTAACACACATTTGGAAAGACCACATCTGTGTTAAGGTTGTTTTTTTTAATGTTGCTTTTCAAAACAGTCGAGTTATCATTCATTTCTGAAGTGAATTTTTTAGTGGACCGAGAAAATGATGCAAATAAGGGAAAGGGAATGATGCGCATTTCCACCAGTAGCTTTGGAAGGCTGGTGCCAGCTGGTGTCAGCCATGTTACATGCTATCCCAAGACCACGTTTAGGGATCGCCGGATAGATGGCAGCAGCAGATACAGTGAGCCTGGTGTGACATCTGTGTCTCGAAAGCTCAAGAGGTTAGCCTTGCAGCTACGTCTGGATCCTCTCCTAGAAAACAACTTTCTCAGAAATAATAGAATTCCACTCAGACTGAATTGATACTGAACTGTTAGGCACCAGGTAGAAGTAATTTTATCCTAAATGAGTAATATGTGAACCCTGCAGTGCAGAGACTGACAATTCTCACAGAAGAGAGGCACACACACACACACACACACACACACACAAATGCCCTGGAGCAGATAAACTCTAGACATTACTGAAAGCAAAGCTCGGTCGACATTCTCCAATGAACTCACTGACCCTTAACCAATGACTGACCAACATACACTGGCATTATCTTAAGACTCACACTCGATAGTAATCATAGCTACACAGGGTGTGTATACACACACACACACACACACACACACACACACACACACACACACACACTGCCGTCCGTGCTGTAAGTTTAAAGCGGCTGTGGACTCTAATAATGAGGCGGACTCTCTGGTCCAGCCTCGTGAGTCCAGCCAGCTTAGCATGGTGCTGATTGCTGAAAGGATTCTTTGTGTGGCCTGGTACACAAATCAATTACTGGCCAGTAATGGCATGGTTTCACTCACTCCTCTGGGTTTGTGCAGTAGCACATCCCCCAAATGTAAAGTCACCATTAAGTTCACACTGGCCTGTGAGTCTGCAGGATCAACAGGACCACAAAGTATCTGTAATAACGTCATGAAGAGGCTCGGTTCTGAACCAGCTATCAACCATTTGTTGATGTTGCAGGGCCATGTGGTCTCATTGTTGGACTATTCTTTACTCAGTGTGACTAAATCATAGGACACCACTTCATGAGACACAGAACCAGACACAACATGAGTGTGTTTTTTTTACTCCCATCAGATACGAATGACAAGAAAAACTATTCTGCATTTTGTCGTCCTCGATGTTCACATGAGCTTCTATGTCCTCTGCTCTATTTGACCACACAGGAGGTGAATCTCTCTCTCTCTCTCTCTCTCTCTCTCACAAACACACACGGGCGCACGCGCGCACACACACACACACACACACACAGCACTGATAAAGAAGCAGGTCAATGAGAGAACGGAGGATTAGATTGAAGACCAAACTGAGACAATACCCACCACAACATCCCCTCTGACTTTGGGAGGGAAAACAAATCATGGCTGTTTGTGACACATGGTGTGATCATTCAGAGATGTGAACGATTACTTCATGATATTGCAGACCATTTGTTCTCCCTGCTGTCTGAGCGTAATGCTAAAAACATTTCTTCATGTTTTGTATAACTGCAATGACAAAATTTGACTTTTGTTAATGTGGAAAACAGATAAAACTGTTCAAAGTCCTGCATTCATGAACCTACTTCAGTAAAGTACCACGATTATCATTAGTATATATTTTTCACGATAAGCGATATTCACTTGGATGTTGTAATTATTTACATTATAATCTCTCGATGAATAGAAATGTATCAACCTGTCCAGGGTGAACCCCGCCTCTCGCCCGAAAGCTGCTGTGATAGGCTCCACCCCCCGCAACCCTTAACAGGAGAAGCGGTAGAAATTTATCACTGAAGCTTTTATCTGTCATACTAGCATGGAAGCATCATAAACATGTTCTGTTCGATATCATTTTAGATTAAATTTAGGTGCTACTATTACATGACATAGAATATTGATACTGATCTCGTGCTTTTGTTTACAAAGAGGAAAAACTATTCTTACAAGGAGCCAACGTGCCCTCAACACAGAGCGGCCATGAATGACAGTGGAATCCTCATCAAACATCTGTTCTGCTAAATAAATCTGTCTCTTTCCCCCCTCTGTGTCTGGTCTTCGTCTGCAGCACCCTGTGTACTGTGTCAACGTGGTGGGCACCCAAAATGCCAACAACCTGATCACTGTGTCTACAGACGGCAGGATGTGCTCTTGGAGTCTGGACATGCTCTCCCAGCCTCAGGTGCACGACACCCTCCTCCCCCAGCACGCTGTCTCATAGGACGCCTCCTTCAATGACTCCCTGTCAAGATAGATGCAACCGTGGTTAGAATGGTATTTCATAAGTGGATATGACATAATACGTGTATATTAACGTGTGTGTGTGTAGGAGACCATGGAACTGGTGTATAATAAATCTAAACCGGTGGCGGTGACAGGCATGGCCTTCCCAACTGGGGACGTTAACAATTATGTGGTGGGGAGTGAGGAGGGCACTGTGTACACTGCATCCAGACATGGCAGGTTGGTGGATAAACACACACACACACACACACACACACACACACACACACACAGTATTGGAATGTCTGGAATACAGTGAAACTGAGCTAATAATTAATTACTTCTATTAAGACTTTTATTTTCGTTGTAAAAGTTTTCTCAAATGTTACATTTAATGATTGATGACATTTGCAGATTTTCTCACGCATTTCAGGAAGTGAAATATGAACTTCGTAATTCTATTTTTAACATTTAAAAGTCAAAGATTTTTACCCAGTTTATCCGTGTTTGACCATTGCATAAAACAGGACATCAAACAGCTATAATGAAATACATTTGACGTACCTCTCAGGATTGATACGACCAGCCTGTGATCCGTATATGTACCAAATCTCACATGACAATATCGATCGGGACGCACGTCGGAGGTTTGGTGCAGGAAGAGCTGTGTGTCAGAGGACGAGACAAACGTGGACAACTGTGTCTCCACCCTTGTTAGTTACTAGGCGCTGTTATCAGATGCTCAGATATCCTGCTTCCTGGACGCTGGTGGAGCGTCGTTGGTCGCCACCAGGTCTCACGCCGCTTGCTGACATCATCAACGTTCGATAAAATGATCCATCCATATATAACGTGGCTTTTTAGCTGCAAAAAAACCACACTGCATGTGCTAGCTATTTTATTTTATTTTTTTGTCATTTAAAGAGTTTCACCTAATGAACTGCTTCCTGGTCGCCACGGGGACCAGGCTGGGCTCTCCTGCATAATGCAGCACCATTGTACACCATCGTGCACCTGTTGAGAAAATACAACTTTTGAATTCACATGAAAAACAGCTCACAAATCCCTTGAATAAGTCAAAGGGAGACCACTAGGAAATGAAAGAAGATGTTGAACAAGCCAAAGTGCTTCAGAATCGTGAAATAATCACTGATTTTCACACTTAATGAATTAGATGATTCCCCCCCCCCCCCCTTTAACTTGAGGAATTCTGCGTTTCCCTCTGCTCTTATCTTTAGTGACTGAAACCGTGTGGAAGTGTTGTGGTTCCAGGTGTAACCTACTGGTCTCTCTCTCTCCAGTAAGGCAGGTATCTGTGAGATGTTCGAGGGCCACCAGGGGCCGGTGACGGGTATCAGCTGTCACAATGCAGTGGGCACCCTTGACTTTTCCCACCTTTTCATCACATCCTCCTTCGACTGGACTGTCAAACTCTGGAGCACTAAGGTTGGTATTTGTGTGTGTGTGTGTGTGTGTGTGTGTGTGAGAGCGAGAGAGAGAGAGAGGTGGGGACTTGTGGGGGGTTGATTGTAGCGTAGACAGGTTGCAAAAAGAGAAAATGTGTGTGAGAGAGAATGAAGTGGTGAGTTGGGAGGAGAGTGCACTGGAGGTCTGGGAGGCAGCAGGCCGGCTGAGGGCTGTTGCTGGGTGGATCTTGGTGGGTACGAGACGGAGCAAATGGACACAGTATTATTGTCCCGTATTATTAGACGAAGCGGCTGTAGCACTGATTACTGGCCAGTTAGGAAGGAGGGAACCTTATCATTCTGACCTGAAATTGAGCCTGCCAGCTGTTAACACCTGTTAATAAAAGTCTGCACTTTAAAGGCTGATCAATAGCCGGTGTATTGGTGATAAACCGACCAGCTTGACAGCCTCACAGGGAGCTGCGGCTGTACGGTTGTGACTTGGAGGAGAAATCATCCTCCACACAAACAATGGTGTCATTTATCGTCAGCTTATGATTAAACTTGTTGCTTCATTTTTTAATTTTTTTTTTACACAATTAATTCAGAAATTCCCCCCCTCCCCCAAGGCTTTGTTTACACTGTAAGGGATCAGACTTCCGCGGTAGATCGGCCTACTTGAAACCACTCGGAGAGCATTTCCTTAAAGGAATAATAAACTAGCTACAGCTAAAAGAGGCCCGAGAATCCACCATGAACAAATCCGATTTTAATTTCGTTCCAACAAACATCAACCCTCCGACATCGCTCAGTCGCTGGAGAGCTTGAACAACAGACTGCAGCAACAACTTTATGAGATGCTGAACAAGAGTTTTAATCAGTTACATCACCTATAAATTGAAAAAATTGTATTCGAAGTCAAATACTTGAGTTGTAAAGATTCTCTTTGAATGACTACAGAAGAAGATATCAAAGTAGAGTAGGAATAAAATGGGGTTGTCAGCAGGGGCTGCAGTCGTAGTAGAAGTATCAGTGAGGGCCAAGGGGAAGGATTGAAAGAAATAAAGAGAGAGAAGCAGAATGTGAAAGACTCAAACATCTTGCGGTTCACGGTGGACGTTGATGCTAACAGTGACGGACAGAGAGATCAACATGAGCAGGGGGTCAAACAGCAAACACAGGCAGAAATCAGAGCCGAGCTGTTGAGAGGGAAGAAAATCCATAATGTATAGTGGATAATATGCAGGATCCAGTTCCAGCCTCCACACTGAGACAGGTAGTAAAGATGTTTGCATGCAGACAGTCCATAAGTCTAAGGCGAAGGGTCCCGTGACACATATTAAACATTTCTGTGGATTTTCATCAGGAACGTGTGTTATGTTTCAGGATTTGGGAATTCCCTTTCCTTTGAGGGGCACCGCAGGAATGTACGTCTGTCTCTTATCCCACCTAACCCATATTTGTGTGTGGGCAGGCCGAATACCTGAGTGTGTGTTTGTGTGCGCAAACATAGACGCACCACACACGCCTCACCTTAAGCAAGCTCCCTTTGCTTACCCAAAATCCCCCTGGGGAAGGGGGGGTTCGGCTGCTTCCCGCCCACCAATCACAGCCGTCACAACGACACAAACTGGCGTCCCACTCTCCCCGCGTTCACACGTTCCCCCTCACAGTTCAAAAAGGGCCGTCACACAGAAGCCTGCTGGTGTTTTTGTACACAGCGGTGCAAATATTGTGGTTAGTGAAAGTATTTAGAGTGTGAAGACGTCGCGCCGGCTGGGAGTGGGTTTATGATTGTGCAGAAACCGTCTCGCTCTCTTGACCCCAAAACCAGCGCCTGCAAAGTGATGGGACAGAACATTATCATTCCACTCCTACTTATCCTGCGACTTAATCAAGGACCCAGACGACTGTCAGGTCAGGTGTTTTGTTCAGGACCAGGCAGATATTTGAAAAACATGGGTGAGGACTTCAGGCTGATGTGTGACACACTGTGACGAGACGGCGCTCCTCAGTGTGCTCGCTGCATCATTAACATTGAGAATGTGGCAACTACGGTTCATCTCTTTGCGGTTGCGTCCTCGTGGGTCGCGTGGGCACGAGTCCCGGCCTCGACCAGCGTACCTGCGCTGGTCTCCTCCGTTCACACCTACCACGGGATCCTCAACTTCTCAGCGCAGCAAAGATAATGACACACAGTTACTGAAGGTGTGGCGCCGCCAGGATTAAACTTGATTTTAAGATTAGTGTGAAGACTCGCTGCTGCTGCTGATTTACTGAAATCACAGTATCATGAAGACAGAAGATAACAGACGGATGACAGTAAAGTGGTAGTTGATCACCTGAACAATCAGTCGCCTCAAAGAGGACTGTCTTCTCCTCATCTGCTCTCTTAAATCATGCCTTGCTGGAATTTTAGGACCTGGTGAAAGATTAAGCAGATTATTATCATTCAAGGGGGCAGGCCTCATGGAAGGTGCGATATTTGTTCAAGAATGATGAAATTAGCCTTTTTAAATTTGTAATTAACTGTGGTAGCGCCACAGAGATGCTGCTTTTACATCAAAGCTTGAATTAAAATGAGAATAATGCTCAAAGTGTAAATTCCCTGTAATATAATTCATAATGCAATGTCAGTCACAATAAGCGCCATTCGTAACCTCACAGCTCTAGACAGTCGTATCGTGTCTGCTTACGTCGCAGCACACATACATAAACTTAAATAAAACAAAGGCTTTGGGAGTCTGGAAACTTTAAGTCTTAAATAACAGTCGGACCGCAGCTCTCAGCGCAACAAGAAAGAATGATGGAGAGAGAGAGCGAGCACATTCTTTCGTTTGCTCCTCCAGCCAACCTGTCTCCTCTCCTCAACTCCTCCCACTTTACCTGTGGGGAATGCAGTTGGTAAGCTTCTGGAATCCTACCACCTACTCAGAGATGGACGCACGCGCGCGCACACACACACACACACACACACACACACTCAGAGATGGACATAGACTCACACTCTAAGAGCAGCTTTATAACCATTAATAGGAATATCAAGGCAGAGGGCAGACACACACTGGGGTCAATGCTTTTGACAAATTTGAAATCCAAACTGATTCATTGATCCTCCGGCACCAGCAGAAGCCATCAGTTGTTGGCTGGGTTTGAGAAGGGCAGTGCTCCCCCGGGGTCACAGTTCAAGGGCCAGCATCATGCAGATGACCTTAATCCTCCGAGTTATTAGTAACCTTTGAATGATATTATCAGCTACTTCACAACACCAGAATCTGCCAGTTCCACCACATTGCTGGGAGTGTCTCCAGTTTCGTCCACCAGAGAGCACTGACAAGTTTTGTGTAATGTAGTCCAAATTCTTTCAGGACCGCTCTCAGGGATCCTCATTAAAGATGGCGCTTCTAGGTCATAGGAACAGTTGGAAGAGTAATTTGGGGTTCAGTGTCCTGCTCAAAGACACATCCCCATATGGACATGAGGAGCCGGGGCCAACCACCAACCTGCTGAGACCAATGTGCTTCAATATTTAATACTTTCAAATATTAATATCTACGTCAATCACACACACACACACACACACACACACACACATCCTGTTTCCAGAGCCTCTTCCTCTGTGTCCACGGTCCGCCCCTGCTCTTGGTCTCATCCCGTCCCATCTCTGTCCCAGACAGCTGTTGTGCTGAGGTTACAGTACACCTTGTGGAGGGGCCCTGCCTTTCATCTCTCCCAGCAGTTTTATGGTGCTGTGTGAATGTGCGAGGCTTTTTAATTAGGCCCTGCACCCAGACAGGCCCCAAGGCTGAGGCAGCGCCACTCTGTCTGACGCTCACTCGCTCCAGTCCCTCTCTCTCTCTCTCTCTCCCTCCCTCTCTCTCTCTCTCACCCTCCCTCTCTCACCCTCCCTCTCTCTATCTCTTATGTGTCATCTACTTTAATCCCTAACTCTTTTTCTCCACACACGTCATCATATCTCAACTAGTCTCTGTTTTTCAGCACAACAAACCTCTGTACTCATTCGAGGACAACGCCGACTATGTCTATGATGTCATGTGGTCACCTGTGCATCCTGCCATCTTTGCTGCCGTGGACGGCATGGGCCGCCTGGACCTGTGGAACCTCAACAATGACACCGAGGTGCGCATGTTTGCCATGATGGGTGCTCCTTAGTGTGTGTGTGTGTGTGTGTGTCCCCTCAGGGCCTGTTGCTGAACCCTTCCCTCCCACAGCCCCTCTACACATGATTCAAGATTCCCCCGTGGGCGTTTCCCAGAGTCCCAGCTTTAAATCACACTGGGTGACATCGCCTCATCCTGGGTCCCACCCCTTAACATTCCTCCAACCTCTATTCAAAGTTCATGCAGCCTCAGGACCCCAACACCTCATCCCATCTCCCTCCCACGTTCTGTCCCTTGCTGAAGAGCACAAACGTGCTGGAGACCACAAGCACAGCGCCACAAGTCATCAAAAAGAAGGTTAAAGCCTGGAGTTGAGTTTCCCAGCAACACCAAAGACTTAAAATACTAGTGCAGTGCCCCCTGTTCGAGGGACGGGGCCATGGGCTGTGTGACAACACCAAACCCCGCTGATGACCATCTCAGGCACTCATTTACGATCTGACTTTGATTTCTATCTATGCTGACTGTTGTCTCAGTTGTTGACTGTCATCTCCCACCCTCAAACCTGAGACCCACAACCTCAGCATTACACTTCCTCAGGACACCACCCACGCGCTCGCCGTGTCAGATGCTGATGGGGTTAATTGATTAAATCGAGTCAAAGAAAGACAGGTTCTACATGCAAGATTATTATATAACATAAAGTAAGTCAAAGAACGGTTTTGGTCATCTTATGAGCAGCAGATACCCACAGGCGTAACATCAGCAGGTTCACCTGGCCTTCGTTAATGTTATGAATTACACCTGTTTACCCTGCAGTGGCCTGTCAGACCTCCTCCAGGGCATTGTTTACTACAGGCCGTGTTATCACCTTAAGAAACAGTTCAACATTTTGGGAAATACTCAGTGTGATGTCACATGACCTCTAAATCGAGAGCACAGCAGCAGGTTAGCTTAGATTAGCACTGGACACCTGCTGACGCTCAACTAATAAAGACAAGAAAAAGGTGACAGAGGGACATTAGCAGGGAGCCGTGACTTGCTCATGCTAAGCTAAGCTAACACAACAGCTGTTGAAGGAGAGGAGGAAAGTTGCATAAAGTGAAAGCAACTGAGACTGTTCGTGTGATGTGGGAGTGAGTACTAAACCTTTCATCGCCCAGGTAAAAAGCAGGGATAAAAGGATCCTCCATTCTCCCGCTCTCTTGGTTTCCATGGCGACAACACCCACAATGCCTTAATACAAGTCTCTGCAGATGCTCTCCTCCCTCGCTCATAATGCTCCATTTCTTCTGGTCCTTTCAAACACACACACACACACACACACAGAACTCAGCTTACCTTTTACGCTGCATTGTCTTGTCTAATCTTTTCCACGCTCTCATCCGCTGATGTCATCACCAGCGGCGGGTCTTCCCTCTGCCGCGCAGATGACGAGATTCCCATGGTTTCCTCAACAGGGGCCTTTTCTCCACCAGAGGAAGAGTTCATTATCGATGGTCTAACTCAGCTAACAATGTACTTTATGAGAAACATTTGCTCTCACACACACACACACACACACACACACACACACACACACACACAAATGGATGAACCAACACATGCACACACATTCACTCAGACACAGTCTAATAGCAACAGACTTCCATTGTTGCCATCATATTAAAAACACACAGTCATAACAACATTAACAGAGAAGTGCGGAGCGCCTGTTTCTCATTTCCAGCGCGCACACACACACACACACACACACACACATACAGTCAACTGAAAGTGCTCCATCCAGATCCACTGAGGTGCAGCAGTGTGAGCTAGCAGGCTAATGGCAGCCAGCCTGTGGTTAGCGCTGCTTTAAATATGCAGGCTGCGTGAGGCGACACCATGCCAAGGCCTCTGTCTCCGCTGGTGACATGTGTCAGACTCGCCTGCCACATGTCACCGACAGTTTATGGAAACACTGCAGATGTTTCTCGCTTCTTTATTTTTTTCCTTTTTTTTTTTTTTTTTAAAAAGGTGCAACATGAGCGCGGATGTTTACTAAAGAGCAGCTCAGCGTAGCCACAACAGCATACATGGACATGGCTGTGGTACAGTAGGTAGCCTTGTGAGTCCACGTTTGAATGAGACGCTGTAAATTTGACGGCTATGTTTGTCTAACCTCCAGGGTGTTTGGATAAAGTTGCACTTTCTTAATTTATTCTGTCAATTACACTAATGACACAGTGCTCTTCTTTTCCAATAAATATTAAGAATAACTGAACGAGGATTAGGTCATTAAATACTGACTCAAGGTACACGGTGTTCATCTTTATGTCACATTTAGAAATGTAATGTGCATTGGATTCGAGCGGTTTAGGACCTCACGTAACTGGTTTGGAACTGACTCACGTTCACATTTAGCAGGCTGCATTTATCCACAACTGAAAGAACAAACAGAAGCAAAAAAAAGGGGGGCCTGTTTTTTCCCTGCACATGGCATGTAGAGATACCTTTGTGTTAAACTTTGATACACTATTTTCACTTATTTTCAATGGGAAACTTAACAGGACAATTCAGTTTGGCCAGTTTCAGTTTGCTCGTCACGATTTGCAGTCTTGTTCCGGAACGTTCCGCGTTGAGTGTATAAATGGGCTGTAACATCGTCGTTCTTCATCCACCAGGTACCAACTGCTAGCGTCACCATTGAAGGGGCGTCGGCGCTCAACAGGGTCCGCTGGTCGTCCGGAGGAAAGGAGGTGGCTGTGGGGGACTCAGAAGGCCGGGTCTGGGTCTACGATACTGGAGAGGTACTGATCCTGTTTTATGCACATTTCCTGTAGAACAAAACCATTAGCTACAACTCATCAGTCCAGCTCGACAGCGAGGTTCTGGGACAATGTTCCGTTCATATTCTCCACTGAGGAGTTGACTGTCAGCCATAATGTCGTAACCGTCCAACCAGCAATCAGACAAGTACAACAGTACCCACAGTCCAGTATTTAACTTTTTTTCCTTCCCTTGGGTCTTCTGCCCAAATTAACATTACCAATTCCCACCACCAAACAGCAACATGTCAGATCGGTGGAGCACACTGTTGCTATGGAAATGTTTATTTTACTCATCAATGTCAGCCATTTAAAATTTCCTCACAATCATTTGAGAGGAAGCAGGCTGCAAAGACATGATCACCCTTTTTGATTCTGGTAAAACGACAAACATCCAGGATCAGGTGGTCCCGACGTGTAGCGACGTTGGGTCTGAAATATTGTTCGCAATGCCTCCTGGGATGAGTAGTTCTTTAAACCTCACGATAATTACATACACAAGCTTGTACCCTTTGCCATTTTTTTAATCAAATGTTACTGACTAAATGCTTGGTTCAAAGTTAAAAACTCATAGGAGGAATTTCTGCAACATCACTGGAGAAAATGAACAGGGTGGAAAAGTAGGCGGTGCCTGTTGAGGTCTTTAATTCCTCCTTTGAGTCCAAGTGAAGCTGCAGTGGCAGGACGAAAACTGACTGGGATCAGGACCTACAGAGTCGTAGTGACCCCTGTGATGTTTCATGGATGTTTGGGTCTCTGGTGAAAGACGCGCGATAGACTAGAAATGAAGTACTTTTTGTTTTGTACAGTAAAACCTCCACAAGAACCACAGCAGACCATTTTAGGTCTGTGAGCTCTGTATGTTTATTTAACTGTCAGCATCGCCATGGATGGATGTGTTTGATGCGCCCCCCCCTCCCTTCGTATCCCAGTAAAATGGCCTCCACATGACTTTGCCATCACCACAAAGCAGCCAACCACTCTGCCTGTAGGTCCTATAATGTTGGGAGGAGGGCCGTTTGGGCTCTGGTTAGGAGCCCCATGTGTGGGCGCGTTAGCCTAGCCACGCGGCTAATTTTAGCAGGGTTTTGTTGTGTGGTAAGTGGGAGAGAGGCTCGGCTGAGCTGGTGGCCTCCACGCTGGATGGATGGTAACGAAGAGTCATCAATAAAACAGAGCCCATTTGAGAGGTTTATGACTCCAAAGATGTGTGTGTGTGTGTGTGTGTGTGTGTGTGTGTGTGTGTGTGTGTGTGTGTGTGTGTGTGTAGGGGCGGGGGTATTGAGAAACTCCCCACATGGTCTGTAGCTAAAAGCAGGAGTGTCGAGAGACGCCAGCAGCTCCATCCAGAGACGTGCGGTCCTCAGACCAACTCTGACCTTTGAGAAGCTTCCAGGAAACAAATAGCTTTATTTCACTCTTTACAAATCAAATTATTCTTTGATGTCTTTTCTGATTCCAGTTCAGATGTCGCTGCATATCAGCGTCTGTGGTTTAATGTTACTGCTTTTCTAAGACAGCATAAATTCAGGCAGCGTGTCGATGATGTTCGGGTGCAGCCCCCCCCTGCTGTGGCCAGCCTGACTCCATGGGGGGGTTGGAGGGTTCAAAATGGCTGCATCCCTCCCCCTGGTTCCTGTCTAATTACAGCCTGGCCATGCAGAGCGGTTGCAGACAGCTTGGGTGGTGGCCACGGCTTCTATCCCACTCATTCTAGCTTGTTCTCTTAAAGAGGAAGAACCTTCAGGCCTCTTTGACCTGCGTGGTGTTATAGAATGGCGTTCTCACACGTGTCCGTGTTCCTGAGTCACTATGCTGTTTCACTCCAGCTGTCCGTGGCTCACAGCGACGACTGGACTCGCTTCCCCCGAACACTGATGGAGATTCGAGCGAACAGAGCGGACGGCGAGGAGGAGGGGCCTATGGAGCTGGCTTCATAGCACAGGACTCAAGCCTGGGGTGCTTTTATCAGTGTAGCATGTGCTTCACTTGAGTGTCCACCTTAAACACACTGGCATTATGGTATTTTAAGGCTAAAGTCTACTGGTTTGGTGTTCTGTATTTATTTATTTTCTTCCAACTCGTGAGCCTACAGTATAACGAACAGCCTTACCATGATGATGTGTACTGTTACGATGCTTTGCACTACCGTGAAAATCTAGCAGGGTCGTAGACTAGTTATTGTCATTTGTTTACATGACGTCAGGTTCACTTCTTTTCTCTGTATTCTACCTGCATGCCGCACATTCCAGATGCATAATCATGAGTTACGATGGTGACGTGATCACTGTGTCCCAGAGTGAGTTTGTTGGTCTTCTGTTCTGAACAAGAGCTGCAACTGTACATTCTGTGACAAGGAGTCTATTGTAACGCAGAGTGCTTGCTATTAAACCGGCTGTGTTTGCTATTAAAGCGCTGCTGATCAACCGCCGTCTCACCTTTGTTCCTTCTGATGGGTTAAAAACACAAACATGCAGTCACTTTGCTAATGTAATGGTCTCTTTACTCTGATGTTGCTGCCGTACGTACAGGAAGGCACGATGATTACACTCTACATCCATTGGCCTACTCGCTGCTGCCAGCTGTCTGTGGACATGTAGGAAGTCCTCCCTGCTCATACACATTTGCTCAAACATGAACTATATAGAAGAGTCCTTTTCAGTCTGGTGGTGTGCTTTCAAGCATAAAGCAACAAAAGGAAGACTGGAAGAACGTCAGAAGGTTCTAGATGGTTCCAGCTGTGTGATCACCTGCCAGCTCTTCTGCTGTGTAACGCACTCGATGTGCCTCACACCAAGTGGCTTTGAAATGAATTGAAATGCTATCACAAAGAACGCATCTTTGTGGCGTCCACACTAACATTCCACACAGACTACCATAGATACTAGAAGACGAGAAATAACTAGACAAATGCTACAAAAGTCGGATGTCTGCATCCTGCGTTCAAGGGTCGCTCCCATTAGAGGGGGCTGCTGCCGCCGCCGCCACTGCCGCCGCCACTGTGTACCGTGGAAGATGGAGTCCAAACTTACTCTCGATGCCAGCAAATGTGGCCAGAGCCAACCTGAAGCCTCCGATGTGGTCGGGGTTGGGCGCCGGCAGGCTGATCCGAGACTTGGGGGTGGGCTCGGAGCCAGACGGCTTTCTGTGGTGAGGGGAAAGAGCCAGAGGCACGTTGGGAAAGGAGAAGGTGAGGGGGGGATTAACGGAAGGTGCAGTGGAAGGAATCATAAACACAGCAGATGATGAGTTAAGCTAATAGCAGGAAGGGATGATTAAATCTAACGTTACTATGAAACACTTCACACAATCAGAAATTGGACAGTTGAGGTTCTTTCTGTCAAAGATGAAATAAATCCCTCATTGATTTCACGCCGGGCGACTCGCTGACTCGCGGACAGTAACAGATCAACTTGTTCCAAACCACATGGAGGATTCTCCAGGTCTGCAACTGATTTGAGCTGACGGGGCCTTTGAGACGGGGAGAGAGAGAGAAGCCGCTACAGGAAACAGCCATGACACGTGCTACATGCTGTCCGCTCAAAGAAGCGTTTTCTCAGTTCACTGGACCAGTTTCACTTTAGAGGATGAGTTGATTCTTCTGGAGGGTGACCTAGTTTGAGGTGGAAAATGAGCTCATTCCCAGAAGAAGAGGAATTAGATGGACGACCATGTCAGACGTGTGCTGTCTGTCCTCATCAAAGTGTTGTAAAACTCAAATTTTGTGGAATCAGGTAGATGCTAAAGATATTTTCGGGGGACTCCAAAAATCCCATTGAGTTTTGGTCAAAGGATCTCACGCTGACGTGAACCACCGGCTGGGCTGCTGCGAGCAGGCAGGCTGAAGAAATTATGCAGCTAAGAGATTTTAAGTAGCACAGATGAAACTTACTGTCCTCCAAAGTCAATATAGAACCAGCGCTGCAGGAGTTCATAGGTCACCAGGGTCACGCCAAACTGCGGCGAGGAACGAAACACTCGTGCTGCGGACAAATAAATGTGGCAAAAACGTGTTTCACGCGATAATGGTGGCATAGAAGAGTTATTTGTTACATGATTTGGATTCAGCTTTTGTTTCTGTGTGTAAACGAAACACGTACAATGAAACGTAACCTCCGACAACACAAAGTGTAAGGTTGAAGAAAGTTTGTCTCGCCATTATTTACTTCTAAAGTGTGTGAATACGAAAAATGTCAAATAATTAGCTTGCTCTGTTTCTGTTTTGTATTGTAAAATATTTTTTGCACAAACACGCACCAAAAAGACACAATAATAAACGTGGTAGAAACCACGCCCCCTTCACGGCAGATCATCCTGATGGCGAGCAGATACAGATGACGCCATCAACTTGGCAGATACACATAAATCTGTGTATGAACCATATCACATGACACTGAGGGAAGGGGTTTGGTCTTCATCACTACAGTTGCGCTCATCATCACGTGTTGGCCTCAGTAAACGTACCTCCGGCTCCTTTCCAGAGAGCTCGGGGGCCCTCTTCCTGGAGAATTTTCCAGAAGCAGTCCACCAGGCCGCTGTAGGTGGTCTGGCCGGCACGCGCTGCCACCTGTAGCCTGGTCTTGATCACGTCTGCCGGGGTCACCAGAGAGGCGGCTGGCATGCCTGAAGAGACAAATGTTCAGTGGTTTCATTAAATGTTTCTAAATAGAGCGAGAACATAACATCAGCCTGGACAATTGAGACGCCATCGATGGAGATCCTACGTGTCATCAAGTGCTTCTTTGTTCCCCTTTAGAGAGAGAACGTCATCTTGGATCTTGACCATCTTGCAGCAAGTCTGACACACACACACACACACACACACACACACACACACACACACACACACAAAGTAGCGGCCAGTTCTTATTACGTCAACATCAGCCAATCCATACCACCAGCAAGGCCATTATTTAATCTCTACCTTTTTTCTTCCTTTCCTCTCTCTCCCACTTTTCTTAGCGCCGTCTGAAAGGGGCCAGACAATGGATGGTAATGAGAGCAATGCACACTGTGCCCCGTGGGCCTGCCAGAGCTGCTGGTGGACTGAGGGGAGGGACTGCGAAGCCTCCACTTCATCCACTTCAGGCCTGAATGGGCTCAATCATTGATGGCTGGGTCATTATCATCAACTGGCCTCTCCACCATTTACTCTGACTTCTTGGTTTTTGTAACGGCCAAACGAGCTATTCAGCAGGCTTGATCAACTCAGCGTTAGCTAGCCCACCGGAGGAGGACCACCTGCACCGAGGAGAGGAGAGGAGAGGAGAGGAGAGGAGAGGAGGAAAGGGAATTAGAGGAGAGGAGAAGGGAGGACAGGAAACAAGGAGAGGATGTAGTGCTGACAGGTTTGTGCAAAATAACTGATTAGTGCACTTTCTTCAGTTCTACAGTTGTATATTTGAGCTTTTAAATGACAATTATTCATTATATCTCAAAGCTGATGTTGATGACAGTAGCGGCGAGCTCTGATGACTGAGGGAACTCGGCCCCCCCTCCAGTGTTGGGCCATGCTTGTTTGGGCCTCAGATTTGAGATCAAGCCAGATTTTTGGGAAGTGGAACCTTCACGTCAGAACTACTTTCCTTACATTTGCGTATTGAGATGTTTGTTTCGGTGTTCTTGTCGTCCAGGCTTCTGTCTGCACACGGTGCTGCAGCCTGCACGTCCCGCTGGACGTCCAAACGACTGAGTTTGTGTTATCTGACATGAGAGTTGAGTGAAGGTGAGGAATCCCTCCCTGGGGACCATTAATCATGAAGCGCGCCGCTGATCCGGTACGGAGAGGAACAGGCAGAAGCCTGGTCTTCCTCCCGTCCTGCAGCTGATGATTCTCCCTCCATAAAGAGCTAATGACTCAGAGATGTTCTCTGCAGCGATGGCCGCCTCAACAATGCTGCACAAACCCAGTCAGTAATTCAATTTCCTGAGTCGACTGTAAAACACTAATTGCCAGAAAGCTGAAACCGCTGATGAATCCATGTGAACGAGGGATGATAAAAGTGTCGAAGCAAGGAGAAAAATAAAGAAATCATGGGGCTGGTTTCAGCTCGGAGTCTGTGGGCCGCCGCTGCCAGTCTTGTGGTGAGTAAAAATGAAGGAGGGAGGCAGAATTTATGATTTTTCCGTGTTGTGCCGTGCCTCTGCGTCAAAAGGAGAGAGCCGCTGTCACATGTGAAGATTCAAAACAAATTTTCTTTCTGATGCGAACGCTGGAAGCGTGTTATTAACGTGATCTTCAGAGTAGACTCAGTATTAACCCCCGCTAGGACAAGGTCAGAGGATCAAGTTGTTAAGTAATCACAGGATGTTGGAGTTCTTCTTGTTTGCTGCTGTGGCTAACCAGAGTGTACGTGCGCACACATGGACACACACACACGCACGCACACTCGGCTATATGCATTCTTGCAGCCTGAACATGCTGAAAGTATGCGGAGTGTGTATGTGCATGGAGCGTATTAGGCCTGGAAAGCCTCCTTGGCCGCCTGGTTGCCAGGCATCTGAGGCGCTTCCCTGCAGCAGGGCTCCCAAACCCCAGCCCCCCCCAATCACAGCGCAGCACTCTAATTAGCAGCTACCGCCATGGAGCCTGCGGTCAGAGGCCGCCCGCCTTCTAAACCCTGCAGCCTGAGCAGGTCTGAGGCACAAGCAGAGCAAGACCTGCTCTCTCCCTCTCTCTCTCCCGTACACACACACACACGCGCACACACACACACACACTTCGATGAACATCAGAACCCTGAGACCTTCCTCAGGGACTGAAGCTGAAGAGGAAGGAACTGCTCTTCTACAAGTGAAACTCTACCATAGTAAAACTCAAATTGTTAAAAGGAACAAACTAAATTCAGTGTCCAGTTGTGACTTCACATGTTGAGTCTTGGTCGAATTCGGGAGAAAAAATCCTACTTAATTTGTCGTTTTCTTTTCTCCCACCAGATTGATCCATGCAGTTCCCTATAGAAGAAGATGGGAACATTTTATTTGAAAAAAGGATAAAAAATAAATAAATGTGACATTAGAAGTCAATTTTCACACGGTTCTGATTGTCTTCCAAACCTCCTAGACATGAACAGGATCTTAACGTCTTTCTCCCACCTCATTCGGAACAGCTACTATGAAAGAATTAAAATAAATATCAAACAAAACGCATAAGGAACAATCGAAGTTTGTCTTCCTGATCTTGAGCAAACACAGAGGAGCTGAACGCTGCCTGTATTAAACTCCCTCGTCTACGCAGCATCACACGTTACCTGACAGAGCTCCAGCCAGCAACATCTTGGCCGGCCCTATCCGTCCGGCCTCGTCCGTCAGGTAGGCTTTAATGTGGGCGTAGCAGGGGAAGTAGATGGCCGAGAAGGGGATGTCCCGCAGGAAACAAGCCTTGGACCCCTGCAGGTTGAAAGGGAACGAAGAGCTACTGAGACCACCGTGTTGAGTCAGGAGGTGCAACATTCAGGGAAGAGACTTGTGGATGCAGCTGCAGGAATTCAAACCTCTGACTGATAGCTGGACGGTTTTTAGCCACAAAGTGAAACATCAAATGTTCAGATGAGTCAGACACTAAATGATGATACCACCAAAGAAATAAAATGAAATGTCGGCCACAACATGTCAAATAAATCATTGATGCAAGCAGCAGGTGAAGCTCCACAAACGAGCGAAGAAAAAAAAAACGGTGGAAAAAGCAGAGAAAGACAGACAGGCTGAGTGAAAGAAAGCGAGGGAGGGGGAGAGGAGAAGAAGATGGCTCCTTGTCTGCTGCTGTAAACAACGCGACATCATCAAGAATATCCAGTTTCCTGCTGTATTTCAAACCTGTTGGCTCACAGCCACCTAGATACAGTCGACAGGGGGCATTTAAAGAGCTGGTCCCTCCGCTTTTGACAGGCTTCAATTAATTTCCTATGGGAAAATACAGACAAACACACACACACACACACACACACACACACACACACACACACACACACACACACAGGGGGTACCTAGGCTATCTCTTTCCCTCTCTTTCCTCTGGCACTTCTCATCACTGGCCAGGTGAGATTCTATCACTGCAGGAGCAACTACACCTCTTCTTCCGAGGTTGTAGGTGTGCTGGCAGACCCTCTGTTAGTGTGCAGGTATTAAATACACTGACTTGATGGTGGTCATATTCCATCAGTGACAACCTTCCCCCGGTGAGCAATGGTGGCGCTAGAGTGTCAGCCTCCTTACCAACCTGTAGCTCCAGCAACTGAGGGTGAGCGTCAGGATAATTACCCTGACAAAGGCAGCTCTGTGCCTGGGTGCAGCCCCACCGGAGCCAGCCCGTCTGGGGCTTGCAGGCTGGAGCTCGTCTCCTCCCCACCTCCCCACCGCCACCGCCACCACCAACACCGCTACTGCTTTCTCAATGCGCTTTGTCTCCTCTCCGTGCACAGCAGCAGCAAATGTGCAAACATTTAGATGTGCACGCTTAATGTAGTATTTTCAAATACAATCAGAATAGAGATACAAACGCACAAAGGAAGAGCTCGGCAGGTAGACGTGATGAGGCTCCATAAACATTTACAGCTTTGAATCAAAAGATTTATGTGTGTGTGTGTGTGTGTGTGTGTGTGTGTGTGTGTGTACTGACATGCGGCTTCATCAGCAAACAGATAAGCCCAGGACACACATGCGCATGCAAAAAGACACACACACAGATGGCGTTCAGTGTAGCAAATGAGCTCTGTACAAGGAAGGTTACAGGTCATCGCTGTAGCAGAGTTAAAAGGTTTGCCTTCTTTAGTCAAAATGAGACAGATAATTGAAGAGTTGATTGTGTTTACAGTTGGCGCTCTGTTAGAACTCATTTATATCATTTAATTAGAAAGCAGGCTCAGTTTGACCCTGAGGGCGCATGTCCTGCTCAAAGCAGGTGACAGAGCCCTTCTTGGTAGTGTGCGTGTGTGTGTGTGTGTGTGTGTGGGGGGGGGGGGGGGGCATGTGTAGCAGATACCCAACGCATCAGGTGACCAACAATGCTCCTCGCTATTCAGAAGTCATTCATGAGTTTAGAAGCTGCTAATATGACCACCACACTCACTTTGCAGTGGTGTTGGCTCTATAATATCACACTAATATCTTCACGCACTATAATTTTTAGCCCTGTGGAACAGAAAAATACCAATTATGGCAATTAAGGTTAAATAAAGCTTACAAGGAATTGTTGATATAAATGATTGCTGATGTGGAGCAAGGTAAGATGTATAATTGTGCAGGAGTTGATAGAAAAATCAGAAGGTTAGTGGGGAATAAAGGACTTAAGTAGAAAGAAATCTAAACTATAATCCAGGATTTATTACAATATCAATGAAGATGGATTTAAGGATTTGAGGTTAACATCCAGCAATCTCCTACTGATAGGTCGTCTGGCTTTGTACCTGCTTTTGGTTAAATTGTTTCAAATAGAGCTCCTGACCTTCGTGTCTCTCCAGCAGGTTTTCAACATCCTTAAATTAAGAAAGTGACCAATGAGTGTAGGAAGACAGATGCTGAAGGGACCTGAACTCATTGCTTTTAAAGTTGCCTACTTAGGTAATACCAAGTACCTGAATGCATCATGCAAAGCAGTTTTAGTGACGTGTGCTGTTAAGAGAAGCCCTGACATGTATCCTGAGCACATCCCAACTATCTACTGGGTGAAATATCTGGACCTGTCTGGCTTCAGCCATGAGACCCAATGAGTGGACAAGACAGCCAGGCAGCCTGAGATGCCATCCAACTGCTGGAGCTCTTTGTGTCTGTGTGAGCAGCTTGAGAACCACAGTTAGGAATTTGTTTTTTGAATCAGGCCATAAATTTTGAATAGGTGCAAACTACAACATCCCATTCCATTGTTTCATGTTCTGTTTTTTTCTCACATAAACCTCTTTGACAGCTCGTGTCTGTGGGACATTTATTTTTTTAGAACAAAAGCTCATGTGTCATGCCTGGTACAGTGACTCTTCTCATGACAAAAATGCATCCTAGAGACCAGACCGGCTCATCTGGGCCTCCTCCTGGTGAATGATCCAACGCCCTGCTGCCACTCAGTCACGTAAACCTCACAGACTCAAAGATTCCCGCCTCAGCACAAAGAGATGAGCGGCTTCAATACCTCAGCCATCTCATGACCTTTACAGTCATGTGACCTTAAACTGAAAGCTGATCTGAACAACAAGCGTTGATTCTGGCACCTACGGGAGAAGTTGTGTCAGAAACTCAATGACTCAGGAACTGTTCTCACTTGAATGACCTGCACTGGGATAAAAATGCATAAAACATGTCTAAGATGACCAGAAAGACTGCCCTCGTGTCTTACGCGTGTATCTATATTGCATTTAAATGACAGCTGATGAGCCAGCTCAACTGTGTATGCGTGTGTGAGTTCATTTGTTTCGCACCTTGTAAAGTCCGAAAAAGCCCAGGTCCCTGATGACGGACAGGGCGCTGACCCTGGGCCCTGTGGTGATCTCTCCTGCCACCTGCAGACGGATCTTCACTATTTCCAGCGGGTTGGTGAAGATGACCTGGGAGCCACCGGCCTGGAGGGACACGACATCATCATCGTCATCATCATCATCAAAGAGAAAAGGAATGAAATATAAGACTCAGTTTTCTTCTGTGTTACCTCAGTTCCATTGAGCAGAAGTGTTCCCTTCATGACACGCTGAATAAAATATGCAAATAAACTTGAGGAACCACCTAGCCGAGGTTTGACTGTCATGTGAGAAGGGAAGACCCTCACTATGGACGACTACGTCATTAGACCCACCAATAAATCCTAAATATTTATTTGAAATTTCTTCTTTTAGCACAACGGAGTTCTGTCTTCATTCCCTCAAGGTGAAACTAAGAAAAGTTTTGGCAGCACATAATGATTGAAGTTGACCTTTGACCTTTTGGATACAACATGTCACCGCTTCATCATTTTATGCTGTCAGACATTTGTGCAAAATCATGATCATCATGCAATCAGCGTACAAATTCTTGTGTGATGTTTGGGGCAGTGAAAAAGTAGCCTTGACCACCAAAATACTCGTCACGGAACAGAGGTGGACAGACGCATGGAGGCATAACAAACCGGATGAAAAAGCAACTTCTCTCTTGACTTTCACGCCATGTGACGTCATCCAGCAAATGTACCTCTTCAGCAACCAGCTGCCAACAAACACATGGAGAGGAGGAGACAGCTGATATGGTGGAGTCTGTCAGCTGTTTTGTCTCCATCACACGGACTCTGCTGCAGGGGACATTTCTGTCTGCGTCTCGCCTCTCGCTCCACACCACTCTCTAACTAACCTGTACTTGTGAGGGGCAACAACAGTGCAGCAGGTTCAGACCTGTCTCTTTGCCTTTCAGGTCGGCTTTTAAGCATAAGAAGTAGCTGCGGTGTAGTTGTGACGAGACAAACAATTTACTGTGTCTAGTAGGCTTGTCATGATACTAGAAATTTAGTAGTCGATACCAATACCACTTAAATTCCACGATACTCGATACCAAAAAAACAAAAAATAAATCCCCTGTAGTTGAACCTATTACAACCGCGCGCACATGCACGCACGCACACACACACGCACACACACACACACACAATCGTAACCTAAAAAAGTTACAACTCAGAACATTGGCTAAACAGCAATGCCAGCCCTCTCAAACAAAGAATAACGTTTGATAACATGCATTATTTCGGGGTGGTTTAAGGGTACGTTTGGCGATTCAGCAAATGAGCTGCCAGACAAACTCACGTGACTATTATGCGGGACAGACGAGGCTGGACATAACGTTCATGTTACTTTGCCAGGCAGCTCATTTACTATGGGCTCATGTCATCATTGTAACGTTAGTAGATATGAGCAACAATGATAACACGTGAATTCAAATGCACTCACCTTGAATTCTTTGTACAAATCTGGATGTTTGTCTTTTAAATGCTTTGCCAAGTTTGATGTTTTGCTCCCCCTCGCCGTGGTACGGTGACGGCATTTTTTGAATATGGGTTTTTGCGGATCAATAAGTAATCCCTCCTCATCAGCCTCGAATCCATTCGCAACTTTTGGCGTGTTTCTTCTCAATTAATTGAGGGGCAGCTGTCGCAGTAGTTGACGACCCAGATGCGTGATCAGCACCGTGGGAGGGTTGCCAGAAAATCAATCATTTACAGCCAAAAAACAAGCTAAAGAAGCAAAAGAAGCTAAAGAAGCAGCCAGATCTGGCTCCTCTGTACCACCGGTACTTCGGGTATTCTGGAAAAGTCAGTACCGTCACATCTTAGTACCGACTTGGTACCGAAGTATCGGTTCTCGTGACAAGCCTAGTGTCTAGCCGAGGAGACTGACAGCACCTCTCGATGATATCTGGGGTTTTGTCTCTATCCTTCGACATCTTCATCTCTTCCTTCTTCTCATCTTCTCTAAATGTGTCTTTCAAAACGGCTGCCAGTGGTTACTGCAGCTACATGCAAACGGTTGGCCCATCGCAATTAGATAGCAATCGGTTGCCATGGTGCCACGTCTGTCTTAAATAGGCCCAGCCTGTTTGTTGTTGTTTCTCTCTTTCTCCTCCACCCCTCCTTCATACGCTTCGTTATAAATGAATCTGGCTCGCTGCCTCTTGCAGGATGGGAAGGCATCAAGGATTTTTTTTTTTCAGTTTTAAGTGTTAACACATATTGCCTAAGAGAGGCGAGGGCGGAGGGAGAGACAGAGATCATAATCGTCTCATTGAAGGTGTGTGCGGCGTTTCTTTAAATAACACTGAGCACAGTTGGCAGACCAAACAAGAGGCTGCGGATGGCGGCCGGGCTACTGCTCCAACGCCGCTACTCTCACAGCTAACTCTTTATGACTTGTTTTATGGAAATAACCTAGTTGATTACATGTTGGCTAACAGCACGAGCATTAAGAGGCTATTGGCTCTGGCCTCCAGCAGCGTTGGCTGCTTCAACTGGATACTAAAGAGACTGGAGATGTTGTTTACTCAAGGAGAATATAAACAACAACATTATTCTGAGAGATGAGCTGGAAATTAGACCTCATGCTATAGAATGAAATAAATGCAATTCCCTGTGAAGACTGAGAGGGAGACAAAAAGAGAGGAGAGAATAAACTGCTAATGACAGAGAGAGAGCGGGAGACAGAGAGAGAGAGAGAGAGAGAGAGAGAGAGAGAGAGAGAGAGAGAGAGGGTGCAGTCAAACAAGAGAAGTGAGGGAAGGTGGAGGTTGAAGGTTGTGATTATGGAGTGACGGCGTCGGCAGCTCTCTGATGATTCCCAGGTAATTACAAGGCAAGGTGATCCTTGGAAACCTGGGATGTCAGCAGCTTATGCACGCACCCGAGTTCCTGTGTGCGAGTGTGTGTATGTGTGTGTGTGTCCCAATCCATCCAACACATATACACACAAACTATTCACTGAGGGCGATGCTGCAGATTAGCACGCGCTAAAAACATTTAACACCATCCATATATAGCGCATTAATTTGTACTCAACAGCTCTTGTGCTATGTGTGCAAGTGTGTGTGTTAGATTCTCTGATAATGTTATCATAATTCATGCCAGGCCAAAATAAAAAAAACAACAACCTTAAACCCTAGCCAACAATTCAAACTGCAATACATTAACAACAACAAAAAATCCTTTTTTTAACACTGCTGGCCTGTCAGCAGTGACCCAAGAGGTATTTTATGTAACTCAAGTACTAAAAAGCCGACCACAAGCTGCCAGATAAGCATCAAGCCAGCTCAGTCACTGGAGCATGCCATTCTTACCAAATAATCATTAGAAACTGGCAACCTGAACTGGAGCTTAATGGTGCTGAGCCGCCAGTTTACAGAGAGGAAGAGGAGGAGGAGGGTGGAGGAAAGCCTAGGTGAGATAAGGGGGAGTGTAGGTAAGAGGATGCAAGAGTGTTTTAATGATGGGGACAAGTGCATACATCATATTCTGTTCCCAGCTTTCTTCTCTCTTCTTCTGTCTATATGGACTGGACGGGAGGCTGACACTGCGGTCCAAACCAACACTTTCACAGCTACCAAATGATATAAACAGATTTCATGCACTGTGGCTGGAGCAACACTAAAACACGGGTCAGGAGGGTTCGACTTCTGAGTCTATGTGTGTGCGTGTGTGTTGTGTGTCATGTGTCGTGTGTGTGTGTATGTGTGTGAGAGATAAAGTGGCAGGCAGAGTGCAGTGCCAGCACTAACACCGAGGCCTCAGCCAGGATGAAAGAAGCTGTCACGACAGCTCACAGAGGGGGAAAAAAAGAGGAAAAATCCATCCATCTGCACTCCTCTCCTCTACATTTATCCTCTCGCTGTGCTTCTGTTACGCTTCTGCTTCTGATCCATATGGCTTGTCTAAAAATGCAACTGCTATTTTTCACACCCAGTAAAACGCAGAGCACATTGCCCGCCAGTAGATTTGCTTTCGTGTAGCAGTGCCACTCTCTTCTCTTTGAAAAACAAAACCGGTAGCCATAACAAAGGTGCACACGCTAAAGCTAAAACATATTCCCAGAACTAATAAGGTCAATTGAATGTTCCTGAGTGGAGCTAAACCTATAATGACTTGTGTATCCTGAATTACTTTGCTTTAGTGATCGGCATCAAAAGAGATGTGACTGAAAGACTTTCATTCATTAGCTCCAGCTAGAGCTGCCGGCCACAGTGGACTCATGGTGTGTGTGTGTGTGTGTGTGTGTGTGTGTGTGTGTGTGTGTGTGTGTGTGTGTGTGCGTGTGTTGCAAGAACTCCTCATTTTGTGGGGACTCGCCTTGCTTTCAAAGACAAAAAGCATACAGACGGAACCGTTAAAGTGAAGGCAAGGGTTACGAACACAAGTGCTAAGGCTTGTGATCAATGTCAGTCAATGTGATGTCCTCTGAAGTGATGGAAACACGTGTGTACTAGGTGTGTGTGTGTGTGTGTGTGTGTGTGTGTGTGTGTGTGTGTGTGTGTGTGTGTGTGTGTGTGTGTGTGCATGCATTGGGGGGAGACTGAGACAGCCCAGTGATCAAAACCCCTGATGGGGGGGGGGCAAGTAGACTCAGGGTGAGAGTCTCAGGTAACAGCAGCTGTCAATCTCCGTCTCCTCCCTGTTAGCTTGTGAGTGTGTGTGTGTGTGTGTGTGTGTGTCCATGTCCGTGCACCTGTATGGTCTTCTGCTTGTCACACACATGTAGATATTCATGAACTCATGAAAATACGTACAGTGTACTGGTGTGTGTGTGTGTGTGTGTGTGAGAGATCTCTGTAGCATTCCATCAACAAACAGCAACTCCTGGCTTCAAAACAGCTCCACTTCTGTCTGCTCAACTGTCAGAGGGGTGGCAGGTAAACATACTTCAGACATACTTGTGTGTGCCTGTGTGCACGCACGCATGTGTGTGTGTGTGTGTGTATGTGTGTGCATGCGCTTGTGTGTGTGTGCTGCCTTAGTGCTCTGGAGGGCATCGTTTCATCATAGTAAATGGTGAAGTTCCAGGATGATGAAGATGGAGAGAAGCAACATGTTTGAACATTAAAATAGTCAATGTTTACTGTATCTAGGTTACATCCACATGTTGCAAAACAGCAGAATATGAAGTTATATTCATTAAATACTGCCCTGTGCACGTGGGTGAGACAAGCTCAATTAGCCAATCACTGGCTGGATATTGGTATATCAGCCTGATACTGACTGGCTCAGATATTAGTGAAAGTACTGCTGAAAATATCTATGGAATGTAATTCTACGGTTGCAGAGCGGGGAGCTAATAGGAAAACCTGCTTCTGCTTGTTTATTTAGATTATAACAATAGTAATACCCGTTCTTCAATACACTGTTATTGTATCAGTACTCGGGATCAGCTGAGACCCTCAGCCCAGGCACCAGTATCATGACTGACAAGGTTGGATCATCCCTCAACTAAACGAAGACATGCTCATTCCGGCCTGTCCATAGCACTGCTGGCTTCTTACATTTTACAGGGTATTTAAAATCAAATTAAATTCATTTTATATTTCAATGGTGCCATTTTATACACCAGCAGTTCCAAGTGCTTTACATGAAGGCAAAATAAAACATCACAATGCACATATGAATAGGAACATTGATGCATAAATAGATAAACTACAAAGTCAAAGTCAATACATCAACACACGCTCACATATAATCATACATTCTGAGTAAGTCGTGATGGTTTAAAATGCTTGAGTAAAAAGAAAGCTGTTTAGTTCGATAGAAATCAGTGTTGGGGCTAATCTAAAGATTGCAGACTGGCAGCGTGTCTGAAACGAACTGAGACGTGAAGACGAGGATGAAGTTTTTCAACTGAAAACAAGAGTGAAGGTTTGAAAGGATTGGAGCTTTGTGGTCTGATTTAGTGAGCAGAACAAGAGAACTATTTTGGCTCTTGTGCAGTTAAACATCCCAATACACAGAATAAAATCTAAAACTAGATTTGATTGGAGTTGTCAGTTTTGCTGCAGAAGCCAAAACCTTTAAAAAAGCTAAATTATAAGGAAAAACACTCATTACCATTGTGGTTCCAAAAGTGGAACTGTCTTGTCTTACATCAGATTTTGGCTAAATACATAAACTGGAGAGTCTTTCAGTTCTAACACTCAGTGGTCAATCTCTCTTTTCATTCTGAACCAGGAGGAAAAATGCAGCGTGATGAGGATAATAAAAAGCCTTAAATATTTCACGGCTTCCATTGACGCATGTCAGTTATAATACAGCGTCAGACTCTACACTCTGAGTGCAGATTTCTCAGGAATCCCTCAAATTTCCTTCTGGGTTGTGGATTTTGAGTTGAAAAGCATTCTACCTTTTGTATGCATGGGTTGTGACTAATTATTCAGCTGTACCTGCTCACAGGCGGCGGAGACTGAGAAATCATAGTGTAAATAGCTCGATACGAAACTTACACATGCACCAGCCAGGATCTCAGCAGCCATAGGGACTGTACCATCTCTCTGTCTGGTCTTTCCTCGCACAAAGTCATTCACCTAGAAACGCAAAAGTTACAATATGATGCAAAGACTGACAGTCTTTAAAACGGTCACACGACAACATGACACAGATTTTTACTCACATTTTCTATGCACTACATCTTAGTGTAGTGTACAACAACGATTGTACGTCCTGATGTATGAATGTATTCCTTATCTCAGTATCTTCTTTTAATTTTTTGGAATATTAGTGTAATATTTATTTCTGTAAGTAAAAATAGTTAATGTAATTTATAAATGACTTGGTAATAGTTTAAAACTACAAAAAAATAAGTTTGTAAATACTTTTTTGCAGGTACATGGTTGCATGGTCATACTCAAGTGTGTATTATGTGTATATCCTACACATTTAAGAGGTGGAAGAAGGGATCTCCGCCTGTGGGTGAAGGCATTTGTGTGCTTGTGTGTGTGTGTGTGTGTGTATGTGTGTGTTTGTGCATGCGTGTGTGCTTGTTAATGTGACTTACTGTGAGCTTTATGGCTTTCTCGGGCGCCACACCCAGTAGCTGCGGTACCAGCCCTATCATTAGAAAATGACGAGATGATTAGAAAAAAAAGAAGAGTAGCTGTGGTCCCCCTACTCTCTTTCTCTGTCTCTCGCTCTCTCTCTCTTTCTCTCTCTCTCACACACTCACACTCACACTCATATACCACCATTTCCACAGACTCCACATGAAGTGTTGCTCCCCGCTGCATGTGTTTGACCTCGCGAGATCCCGGACGCAAATGAAATCGACTGATGTGGAGACATCAGAGTAGTGACAGGGGTGTGAGGAAGAAGGTGTAAAGAGAAGGAGAGAGAGAAACTGCTTCCCAGAATAGGGAAAAAAGTATAAAATAAACCCACCAAACGTTTACACAGACCTCAATTACAACCAAGAGCCGGATACAAATAAACAAAATAATCACAATGAAACTTGGCCCCCTACCCAGACCCGAGGCAAGACTCAACCACACACACACACACACACACACACACGGTTAATCATCGACAGTAGTTGGTGTGGACTGAGGCCATTTACACACATAATCATATACTCAATTTGGAACTTGGCTGAAAGAGCTGCCTCATCTGCTCACAAACTCTCCTCAACATAAATGTACACACACACACACACACACACACACACACACACACACACACGCACACACACATACACATGAAATAATCTTAGAGGGATCCACACAGTTTTTCCCAGCATCACACAACAAATGTGCCAGTATTCTGCTGCTGATTCCACGTTCTTTCCTCCTCAGAGTGAAGTCACATCAACTTATGTTACATAACAAGACTTTGGCAGTCAAGATACCTGTCTGGCCATCTATCTGGAGCCAGACCCGTCTGTCTCCGTGTCTGTGAAACCTTTCTACTCTTGATGGCCTTTGTATTTCCTGCAGAAATTTAAGCATTCAAGTTTCCTCTTGGGAGCTCAGGGCTGTCAATCAAAATCCTGTGATTCTAAAAAGGCCTCACTGCAGTTTCAGTTCTAAAACCTCAACAATACCGACACACTAACCCTCCACTCTCTGAAGACAGGGCAGGTAGTCATTAGGGATTTCATGCCCTGGTATGTGTGTACCTGCATGCCCATGTAGTCGCTTGCGTGTCCTTCTGTCTGCATACTTGTGTGTCTGCCTTGAGTCTGAATGGAAGTCGCCAAACTTGTGACATCGCCACTTTATGACACATGCATAAAGGTATGTGGTTGTGCATGTGACGTTCATTGTCCTGCTCTGAGAGCCCCCCACCCCCCACCCCCCCCCGCCAGCAGGTAATCACTTCAAAGGAAGCAGGTCAACGGAGAGGTGAACTCACACCGCCTTCTGGTCCACCCTACACTTTTCTTCTCATCTTCTCTTTTATTGTCCTGCTACTTCTTTCTTCTCTCATCTTGTTCTCCTCAAAACCTGTTTGTTGGATTTGAGAGCCCGTGAGTTGTTTTTTTTTCCTGTCTGGATGGATATTGGTCGATTGATTTTAGTCTTCACTTAATATCAGGGACTGTATGTTATACCTGCAATTTCTATACGAGCAATCAAAAAAGTAGTTGCGGCACAGGAAATGAGGTGATATTAAAAAAAGGCTGTGGGGAATTGTGATGCGTTTTTGCATATTGGTGGCTGAATAAGATCAGCAGAACCACAGAGCTAGCTACGGTAACACTGAAGCCATGTATCGGTGGATATTATGCAATAAGGCTTAAAATACTGGAGGCAAACTGACCTTGAAGCCTCTGGAACATTTGTGCATACTGACCTCGGTAAAGCCCAAAGAAGCCCTCGTAGCGGACCACCTTCTTGAAGCAGTCAAAGCTGTTCTTGTACATGAGTTCCCCCACTAAGGAGCCGCTGCTTCTCTGGTTCTGCATGCGTGTCTTCACCAGATCGATTGGGTACACTGCTGTGGCTCCCACAGCTATGGGGAATAAAGCACTGATTTATATGATACCAAACAGAATGTTAAAGTGACTGTTTACCTACCAGTTCTGCTCATTTCCCATCAAAGGAACAGTTACACATTTCAGTCTGTTCACTTAAATCTCAAAAAGGATAAAAATAACAAAAAAATGAGAATTCAATTCTCTCTCTCTCTCACTTCCTTGCCTTAGTCCTGCATCCTTCAACAATAAATGACGACAGAAAGAGAATTTGTAACTGCAGCACAACATGTTCACTGGCTGTAATCAAATAAATATTTGCTTGGATACTGCAGTCAGCAGATGTTCTATTTCTAGTAGTATGTGCTTGAAATTTGCAGACATAAATTCTAACCAATTGGCAAGAAGCAGTTACATTGACTGGTTCATATGAAATGTGTAGAGAGAAAGAAGAGGAGGAGGAGGAAGAGGCGCAGTACTGGGCTAATGTAAGTGTTTTTTTTGTCTCAGTGTCTTTGACTCATCAGACGGACACAAACAAAAATGAAGCAACCCAAGGCGACAGACTTAATTAGAGAGGGACTGAGAAGGAAGAAGGGATGGCAGAAGCGTACCTCCTTATTACGCTGTCTCCCTTGGGATAGAAGGAAGGAACAGAAGGAAGAGATGAGGATGAGGAGAAGAAAGAAAAAACAGCGGGGAGTCGGGAGCCAAACACAAGGCATGGGCAGCAACTTTCAACCCCCCCAGCCTCACTACCCACTCCTCTGATCGCTCACACAGGTACAAAAGAATCCACAGAAGAGGGTTTTCATGTGTAAGGCTGAGAGGCGAGACAGGAGAGAGGGAGGAGATGAAGAGAGAGAGGGAGCACTTCTTTTTAAGCAGGGGAGCAACTACTACTCCTGTCCGCAAAGGAAGGAGCAATAGAGGGGCCATTGTCCTCTCTCTCTCACACCCCCTTCTTATGAGGACAGCAGAGGGCGGGCAGGGGGCAGGCAAGCAGGTAGGTGGGTGAATGGGTGGGTGGGTTGGTGGGGTGAAGGTATGCAGGAAGCCAATGGGGTGTGACCCTTACCTCCTGCCACTGAGCCCAGGGCAAACCTGTAGAGCGACTCTGCCACCTGGATGAGGATGGGCCGGGAACCATCGCTGCCCAGCTGCTGCTCTCACACACAGACACACACACACACACACACACAAACACACAGACACACACACACACGAGACACAATCAAGATTTTCGAGTTGAACTGTTGGAGATGACGATTAAAAACAGACATGACATGACACAAGACACGCAAATGACTCAGACAATGTTTTTCCTACACAAATCTGCAATTACTTCCTTATGTTTCTCATTCAACTTGCATGCACAAGGCCTAAATCTTCAAGCTAAATTACATACTGTTAAATCATTTGTTATAAGTGCTGTACAATGTTTGACAGTTAGTGATGATGGACTTGGTACATCGTGGCTAAATGTGATTGCTATTGTATCATATGATGATACATATTACATTATAAAATAATAATATCATAATGCAAAGGTTAAAGAAGCAATCCATCCATCTTAGGAAATGCCCTTTTCATCCATCCTCCCCAGAGACAGGTAAGAAGTTAGCTACCCTTCTCTCCTCTTTACTTCAGTTAGGGAGCTGTGACACCTAGAGAGCTGAACACAAGTTAGCTTAGCACAATGAATGGTAGAGGATGGGCTGGGTGGCACAGCTCCTTCTTGTTCGAGGAGTAATCCTCCACATCCTCTCTTCCAATGTTGGCCATTATCAATAACAGCAGTCACTCCTCTAGTTGTCAACTTGTTTTGTCTGTCTTCAGTTTGATAATGGAGCCCAGTCAAGAAATTGCTTCCAGATCTGTATCTGAATCTAATATTATAATGGCATGCACAAAACTGGTTCCATAAATGTAGGCAAAATCCATTTGGAGAAAAGTATACATGATGACTTTGGGTTTGCACATCCATCCACAACCGTTCATTACTCTAAGTTAACGAATGATCAGCTTGTCTCTGTGGGTCTCAGCACACGAAGAAGTGAGAAGGGTATCTATCTTCTTGTCTAGCTCTGTAGAGGATGGACAAGAGGACTACTTCCCAAAAAGTTGGCATGTTCCTTTAAGTAAAAGGTGGAATCAAGCAAAAAGAAGTTAAAACAGACAGAATTGGTGATTTTTAAACTAGAAATGACTTGTTCATGATTGACTGTCTGAGGCCATAAAGCAATCTTTTTTTTGGGGAACCTCCACCAAGACATAAAATACAGCTAAACTGCTAATGGTGCTCAACAGTCTTCAGGATCTACAATTTGATCCAGACCATTTCCAAATGTTCCTTGTATTATTACTTATCTTTCCACCAGATATCGTCAAAATCCACCCCTTAGATTTTGAGATACCTTGCTACACACCAGTGACCACAAAACCTCTTTGGGGGAGGTAATTATTTCGAGTTTTAATCAAAACGTTCATTTTAAGATGTAATTCTAGTTCCTAAAAATTTTCAAGTTTTCATATTAACATTCTTGACATATCAGAAGTATTCCACCTGTGACGAGAGATACACGCAAATCTCTTGTGATTATCACCACACAACAGCAAGCAGAAGAGTGTTAGCGGCTAGCCTTAGCCACATGGTAACGTTAGTCACACATCCTCCTCCACCTGAGGTACCTGTTGCATTCTCTGGTTGGCCCAACCCTGGCTTCTTGACCCTGGGGAGAGGAAGGGGTGGAAGTGGAGGGTGGTAAGTATGCGTGCGTGCATGTGTGTGTGAGTGTGTGTGTGTGTGTGGGTGTTTGAGAGGGGGATGGGAGTCTCTACACCCTCCCAGCTCTAACCTCCCCTCTACACAACCTCTTCCTCACTAGCGTCGTCCTCAGCTCTGTCTGCCTGAGGACTGATGACGCTTGGCAGTACTCACTGTCAGGAAGTTAGAGGGAGACAGAGGGAACAAGTTAACAGGATATAAAGAGAGAGAAGGCGAACCGACAGAGAAATAAGAGAAGCGGGAGAGAGCAGTAGAGGAAAAAACAAAATAGACAGAACAAGCAAAAGATGAAGAGAGCGAGCTCCAGCTAGTTGGCGGCCAGCCCCTGAGGCCTAACCACAAGGGCCTAAAGTGGCTCGTTGTGGTGGGACTGGCGTCTGTGTAATCTTGGGCCCCTTTGCTTTCTCCCCTTTGGCCCCAGACTGCTCCAGTATGGCCTGGCCAGGCCTTCACTGTGCCGCTGGAACCCACCAGGCAACACAACTCTGACCAAGCAGCCCCAGAAAGAAAACAGTCTAGCTGTCCGTCTGTCCTTCCTCATCATCTTCGTCACAAACTCTTCCTAGCTGCTGCAAAGCCTCTTCACAGTGATTACGTGCAACTTGAAACATGTTTGAGGTTTATTAATTGTTGAGGATGGCTTTACTTGCCTTTAATGCCATGGATCTGGGAAGGTTTCTATGACAACCACATTTCAAGGAGAGGTCTGGTGGTGTTTTTCTCAACAATGTGTCTTTAGGTCTGCGATGGGAAAATTCTTGGACATAGTTTGGCCTGAACCTTGGTATGAACTTTTGATAAGGACCAAAGCTGACAAAACCGGCTGATGGGGGTGGGATGGGGAGGGGACTTTTCACTTTAGAGCTGACAAATCTTGTTTGGATATTGTATTTCTTTCTGTCACTCATATATATAACTCTATTACGTCTCCGTGAATCAACTCTAGGTACTTTTACGTGTAATTTCTGCCAAAACCACTGATCAGTTTTGTTTTTAGGGGGATTGAAATGCGCTTGGATCTCATTATCCTAGAAACATCAAGCTCAAGACAAAGTGCTGAGATGATGGAGGATGGAACCAAACACATCAACAAGTTCTCATATTCTGTACCTGTCTCTGGACCTCCGCCAAGTTGTAGGGTAGGGCGCCTTCCTCCAGAGGAGCGATTTTCTCAATGTCCACGAAACCAACACGTCTGGTACAGAGAGGAAAGGAGAACTGTGGTGTAAAAACTCTCAGAGGATTATAAACAGTTCATCATGCATTCCGTAGTCTGTGACCTTTGCAAGAACAATCAGTCTGAAGTTACTCGAAAATTAAAGATACATCATTCCAAGCGAAAATACTGTGGTATTAAAAAAAGCTGATCTAAAGAAACTGAAAACCTCTTTGTTTTATAACCTCCTCCAAGAATAACAAATATATTTAACACAATTTAAAACTGACGCTATTTTTAATGTTTCCATTGGATCTCCTTGATTTCCCAGACTGAGAGAAGCCCGCCAATTCATTTCTCTGAATAATTAGACTATCATCTCTCACATTGCCAATCAAAGGCAGCAGAGAGGCCTTTTAAAACTTCCCATTGTCCAAAAATAATAATCAACTGGTCAGAAATTATGAGTGCATTTATCAGGCCATGAGGCAGATGAAAAGCAAGAGGGGGAATGTGAGAACCACAGGTAGAACTGGCTGAGCATCCCTAATGAGAGCACCTGTGAATCGGGTTCTTACGTGTACATGTGAACACACAAATCTGCAGCCAGGAGCAGATGTGATCAAATTCAATTCACTATTAGAAATCAAAGCACACAAGATGGAAATAATCATTCTAAGACCGCAGTGGAACTAAAGGATGATTAAGGAGCCCCCTAATAATATCAAGTGGGAAGACTGAAGATCCTTGGAGTGCGACAAGATAAAACTAATCTGTGTAACCCTTTACAGTGAGAACATGTTTTAATGCTTTAGCACAAATTACTTGATTCAATGCATGAACAAGATGAATTTGAGTGGTGTTCAACATTTACATGGCCCTTTGCCACAGACACCAGTACCACTGCTTTACGAGTTTTTTTTTTAAACAATATGATTTCATAAGATACATACTGCAATATTCAACATTATTGACTGAAAACTTCAAAATAGAGCTAAAAATACAATTTTCCCTGCATCAGATGAGTAGTCTGATAATACGTATATTTGTTTTATCTAACTCATGACTGCCTGGTTTGTATTAAAATCAAAGTGCACCCAAACCTCAGCTGTCAAAGCTGCAGATGCTGTGTTATTGTCATCCGCATCACAGTCTGACAGAACTTGTGCAATGGGATAAAACTAGTCTTGCGGCGAAATCTATGGGAACAGAGGAATTTTTCAATGCATCAATACTGGAATATCGATACAGTTTAAAGATACAGCACAGTTTTCAACATAAACGGCAAGAAAAAAAATCAACATGGACAGAAACGGTCTGAGGTCAGGAAGGAAGGAGGTCAACATTGAACATAGAGATGTAACGTGGGAGGATGTCTTCTGTCATTAGTCAGACTTTCCTCTGTCGAATGTAGTACACAAGTACATTGTTATTTAGGAGTAGCCAATAAGAGTTTGTCTGGTTAAATATGAATTTGAAATCAATTACGTCCACTATTACCAACATCTGGAATAAATTCCCTGTGGTAAAGTGCCCAGAGAGGAGGGCTGTTTGCTAGACCTCGGGTACCGCTTTCTGAGGAACCGTTCATCTACACCGGATGTGTCGGGTTATCAAAATGTTAAAACATGAATTAGCTGAAGCCTCATTAGATGTAAATTTGTGCTGCTGAGAAAAGAGAGAGAGTTAGAGAGAGAGAGAGAGAGAGAGAGAGAGAGAGAGAGAGAGATTCCTAAATGGAAAATTAACACAGTTTTTTTTCTAGTTAACCAACTTGTACAACTAACTTGTATTTGTGCATCTTATATTGGTGCATCATATGAGGTGTACATGTCTGACCACCGTACATGTCATTATGTGTGTTCCTTACCCGCGCGGCTCCGACAGGTCAGCCAACTGAAAGAGGATGTCCACCTCCATGGGCGTCACTTGGCCAAATCTCTGTGCCGCCACTATGAACTCCTCTGCAGAGAAGGAGAGATTCTTTTATGACTAATTAGTCAAATTTATGCATATCAACATAAGCAGATATTGTTACTTTTTTATTATTCACAAGAGATAATATGCAGAGAATAAAAAGTCCAATAATGTGAATAAAAACTGCACTCTTTACTTGCAAATTTTGTTTGTTTGTTTTTTTACCCACTATTTGTGTGAAATCTTGTCATAATTAGTATGGGAATTCTCAATTTGAGTCCAAGTGAACATTTGTGCCAAATATAAAGGGATCCACCTGAGGTATTTGAGAGCTGTCCCAAGAATGTCACAGACGGACAGATGGCCATAACTGTCGTGTGAGAAATAACTAAAAAATTACCAACAGTTTCCTGCCGGACTACTCTTTTATAAACTGAGGTCTGTATCAGTTGATAGAACATTCCAACAAATGCACCAACATAATAAGTTCCTTCAGGTTCTGTCACTCACACTGACTCCCTCTACGACTTGACTAACACGAGACAAGTGTCAAAGCATTTTGAATGTACGGTAAGACAGCAGAATACAGAATAAGGCCAGGTAGACTTTTGGACTTCAAGAGTTCTTTGAGGCAGCCTTTGTGTGCTGTAACTTAAGACCTGGTCTATTGTGGGTGGAATAAAGAGCAGGTTGACTGTAGGCTGGCTTACAGTGGAGGAGTCAGCATTGTTTGACCTGCTTTATTCAAGGAGCAGCAGGCTGGAGTTGTGACAGAGTCGTCCTACACTGGAGCCTTTCACCCTGCTGAGGCTCCATTTACCCCTGAGGCATGCGCGCCCCCCCCCCCCCCCCCCCCCCACCTCACACACATCCTTGGGTCCATGCAGGTAATGCTGACACTCATGTGAGAGCGCATACTAAATGTCAAACTCTACGTCCTTACATTGTCAGATGAACAGAGTTCTGTCTATTGCCTCTTGGTTTGGCTCTGTCAAAATTAGTAGTGTTACTTTAGTGTGCCATCTCATTAACAGGTCGCGATATTACATATTCTATAGGCAAATCCATGATCTTCACCAGCCTCAGTTTTCAGACACATAACAAGTTACAGCTTAAATACGTCAGGCACATCTATGCAGACTCTGCATAACAGAGATTTTTAACATGGCTGGTCTATTCTTTTTTTTTTTTTGCTTGAAGCCTGATGAAACGGTCGTTCAGGCACATAAAATAACAGAAACAACACAGAACTGCTCTGATTTACACGCATAAATAGATCAAATATTTGTGTATCCACAATCCTGTTAGTAAAACCAATATGAACATACAAAGATGCTTTTAAAACATACTGCCACTGAGTATCCTGCTTAAGATCACCTTTAAATCTCTTCATGACACACAGTTAGCAGACAGCTGTACAGATGATTGCAGGAAAAGGGACCTCCTCTGCTCTGCTGACTGTGTGGTCCCAGAAGTGTCTGATGTATTGTGCTAGAATGTCTAATAGATCTAAAAGGAACTTCATATTTCACACTCCAAATCAATAGGGGGCAGCATATTATCAGAAAGTAGTGCACTCGCCCCTATTGTAAGAAAAAGGGAAATGGTTAACTTCCATAGCATGAGCTGAAAATCTCAATTTAGTACATGATTTACATCGAAAAACTCACATATGGTCACAAGATTTCAGTGCTTACTGAAAGAATTAGTTAGTTAGTTGACTACCGTAACTCTTTGAGTATAGGCATAACCCTGCTCTGGTACATCATGCCAGTTCAGGAGCTGCAGCGATACATCTGAGTAGACTAGAATCAATGCTCCTTTACACTACAGCCACTCACTCTTGAGTCTTAAGGAACTACGCGCGTTTACGATGTTAGCGTTCTACGATTTATTAATTAGCACCAACAAAACATAAGGGGCACCTGAAAACTAATATGAGTGTCATTCAATGTTTATGTAAGCTAAAATTTCGACCTGATGATGGCAGTAGATGACAACTTAGCGGGTCACTAAAGTTCTGTTCTGACATGCAGTAGGAGACGTGAATCTATATATCATATATGTCATAAAAATATATCCAGTAGCTGCTGAGAAATTTGAGTCAAAACCACAAATTTAAACCTTGTGGTGGGAGAGAGGGGAGGAGAAAATGATTCATCCCCTGGGGATCACGAGCATCTGTACAAAATTTCATGTGAATTAATCTCAAAGTTGTTGATACCATACACTATTAGTATATTTCAGTACAGACCAACCAACCCACAGTGTGACTGTTAAATCAAGAATGCCACAGCCAAATGTCTGATTACTTCAATTAGCATCTCAGAACTACCACTGGTGATGTGTGCACGAGCCATCAGCAGTGAACTGACTCTCCCAGCCATCAGCTCTGATTCCATCTAGTAAACATTTAGTTTCCCATCAACACACACCTGATTTTAACCTGTTTACAAAGATGCACACTCACGATTTGCCTTGAGGTTGAACGGCGCTTACTACATAAGAGCTGCGCTCTGTACAAGTCTGGCGTTAAGCACACATACGCTCACAAACATACGTGCACCGTGCAATAGCGTCGTTAGGGACACTAATGGCATCCCTGGGGCAAAACAGTAGCCTCATGGTGCACACAGAAACAATCAGGATTATCACGCTTTAGCGCATGCATGTCTGAATATATTTAAATACTTGTATTTGGGAACAGAGTATTACAAAATCTGCACACATTTCATGGATACGGGTGCGTCTGTGATTGCGGGCTGAGCACTAGCAGTCCCAGAGGAGGGCTTAATGACTCCGGGAGAGGAAGGTGGAAGGGCGGTGGCTGTGGAGGTCTGGCTGGCTATGGGCCAGCGAGGGTCAAGCCAAGCCCAGCCTTGGTGTACCCACGGTGGGAACAGCCTCGGGAGCATGTGGGCTCTTGGTCTGGGCTGGGTATGTTCCACACCCCTGATAAGGCTTCAGATAGCATCATGAGGCTACACCATTGGCTGAGGGCCAGTTGAGAGAGCACAAAATGGTTTCTTTAAGTTTCGAGGGAAGGAATGAGAGACAAAAAGTGGGGCGAACAAGTGAGAGATAAAATTTCAGAGGAACTAATCATAGAAAACAGAGCGAGAGAACATTTCTGAAAAAGATGGGCAAAATTAATAATAAAAAAAAAAACACCACGTCTTCACCTGATTGCAGACTTACATTTTTACCTCCACCAAAGAGCTTTGGTGCTCACCTGCATCTGTCAGCAGGATCATACAAAATATACCAGGATAATTTTCACAAAACTTGATGGAGTGGTGTAGCATAGGCCAAGGAGGAAGCCATTAAATTCTGGCCAAGATCCATTTGTGAAAAACAGAGCTCTTTACATTGGCTTTGGCTCTACAGAATGCTATTCTTGTTTTCTACGATAATTTAGGTTAGGAAGTTCTGAAAAGATATATTGTCCGCCATTTAAAGTTATCTTCGAGATATAGTTCATCCTCAAAAGTAATTGGAGCATTTTGACAATCATCATCTGTTTTTTAAAGAATTAAAAATCTCACTTTTGACCACAAAAACCCAGGATGGATAAGTGGTCCTTAGATCAGTGCCAGTATGTCTAATAGGCGAGGCAGGCACCAGCAGGGATTGTGGGTATGAAATACGTGAGCTGGTTCAGATCCAGCATGCCCATTTAAATGCCACAGGGAAGGAAGAAAACAAAAACAAGTTTCCACCCTCCTTTCACTGAGCACAGACATAAATACATGATCGGGACCACACATTTAATACCAACATGTTGTCCACTTTGTATATGAGAATGCATAAACATACAGCATATCTGTGTTTTTGTCTTTTTTATGTACCTTTGGTGACTTCAGTGTCTCTACGGTGGCCAGCCAGCGTGCTGTAGATCTTTCTGATCAGCTCCATGTTGTTGAGCAGTGAGTTGAAACCGTTGAAGTACGAGAAGCTGACTTGATGAGATGTGCTGCCCCCCGCAACCTTGGCAAAGATGTAGAAGTGGAATTTAACACAGCGAACACAGACTCCAGCATGCATATACACACATGCACACACACAAACTCTTACACTCCAAAACAGAAGAAACAAGCTTAAGCAACTCGACAAAAATAAAAATCTTGACAACTACTCCTCGGCATCGAGGGGAGAAGAAAACCTGTTTTTCACCACAACTTTTTCCATCACACGACAAACACTCTCAGAGAGTTTAATTAACTCTCTTTATGAGGTGGAGGAAGTGGTAAAAGAACAGAAATGAGGGGAAAAAAAAGGTAGCAGATTAAAAATAGATGCTGAGCACTCAATGGCGTTCCATATGACCCACAATGTCTTGAGTGAGCAGGCTTCTTTATCAAATCAGCTCAGCTCTCGCACTACTACCTCACAATATCATCTGAGTGTGTTTGATAAATGATGGCAGGTAGCTTTGAGATCATCCCGGAGGCTTCTCTGTTCCTCACTGTGTTGGAGAGCAGAAACTCTTGCGCTCCCTTTCACTAGATGGCACTGTTTGCTTTACAGACACATGCAGGAGGGCAGCTCTATGATTGCAACAAGGAAGGGAAAAGCTCTGTCCTAACATAGAGCCACTTTTGTATCTGTTCATATCTATGAGCCTATAGGCACCATCTTCCCACCATATTCAACACAGAGTCTTTAACAAAGGAGGACAAGAGTAAAATATTTGGGTGAAAAGAGTGTCCTGATCATTTATCATGTTTGGTGAGTGATTCCAAGTTTTCTGTTTCACCGTTTGTGTCCTGCCATGATACTACTTTAATGCATCTACTGTACAGTGTTTATGGGGGTTTTGATTGTACTAGCAAGTGTGTGTGAGTGTGTGTGTGAAGAGAGTTTACTAACAGCACACCAAGATGTCTGGTCGGTGAGGTAAACACAGCGGAGAAAATGACAGAGTCCACAAGGTGTTTATGAAATGGGGAAAGACATGGGCGCAGACACGAGGCAGCGCACACGCACAACAAAAACACTAACACACATAAAGACAAGACACGACACAAAAAAAGACAAACATCTCAGAGAGTTCAAAAGAAATCAGAGTGCACACATGCAGACGCACGCACGCAAAACAGACAGGCGAGGATGATGGACTGTAAAGCGCCAGTCTCCATCTATCTCTGTCTCTATCTTCCCATTCAGCTGGCCTGCTTGGCTTTGACACTGCCAGAGAGGTTAGACTTAATGACATGTTGGGAGAGAGACAGAGACACGCGGGAGGGAGGGAGGCAGGGAGGCGGTTGAGAGAAAAGAGAAAAAAATGTAGGGAGGAAAGAAGAGGGGAGACAGATGAGAGGTGACAGAAAAGGTAAAGAGGAAGAGAAAGAAAACCATCACATTTGGTTGTGAGAGGACAAGGCAGGAAAGTGGAACAGTTACTTTATGTTGTTAACCGACTTTAGTAATCAAATCTGTAATAAACATTACTTGAATAATACATCTTCAGGGGCTGATATTTAAAACAATGTTTTTATGATATTCAAAAAGGTGCGCAATGGTTTTCTTACAGCTTTCTGGGTCACAACATTGCTCACACCTGATTCGACCTGGTTAATAGCTGAGAGGGGGAAAAAGTAGCTAAGATGAAGAATTTTGCAGCATTAAAATGAGCTTCAACACCTAATTTGTACATCAATTTCTTAAAATATAAAAACCAAGTATCACAGCTCCCAGGTGTTAAGTGTCTTGTGGAAGAAACCAAAACCCACCGCCACGAGGCATTCCTCCACAAAGGGTGTGAGCATGTGTGGCCGGATGGTGACCATGATGTCCCTGAAGTCCAAGGCTGAGATGGAGCCGCTGTGGGCTTGGTCCCGCTGGATAAAAGCCTGCCGTGCATGTTCCAGCTGCATCTCCTGAGGAACAGAACACGTTATTGTACACAAGCAGGTCATACACTTGTTTAAGTTTCTTCCATCCATCCAAACTCACACCCATCTATAAACACATATGCAGTTGCTGTGATGGGCCCCTGCTGCCGAGTCCACTTTCCAGGCTGGAGCCTTGTCTCCTCTCGCAGCAGCGGCCTGCCTGCTGCAAGGTGTCGCTTGCGCTTTTTACACCCTCCCAAACCCCCATTAAACCCACTTGAGGGAGAAACATACAAACACACGCACACACCGGCAAGATGGATAATCACCCAACTGCTCACTTGGTCTTTCCTCTGGCACACACACACACACACACACACACACACACACACACACACACACACACACACACACACACACACACACACACACACACACACACACACACACACACACGTCCGGAGGGACAACAGCAGACTGTGGTGGGGACAAGTCCCTGAAGGCCTTTGAAATTAGTAGCCATTATCGGTACCTGCAACCACAAGTCTACAGAGAGAAGCTGAATACAAACTGCTGCCACCAAATCTTCTTCCCTGTAAGAAACAAGAAATTCAGGCACAATAAGAGTCAGGGATATCAGAATGATACTTCTCAAGTAGTTAAAGTGAAAAACTACAGCCAAAAAATAAAGGCAAGCATGCTCAAGGTAGCTTGTTATTATGGTGTTTCATTCAAAAGGCAATAATGGGAAAAAATTACTGGGCTGCATTTTGTGCTGTGGTATCCAACATACGATGACACAATCATGAAGGCCCAAATGGCCAAGTGAAAGCTTTTCATGGTGTGAACTGAAACATCCATGACACTAAATGGATAATTTTTTTTTTTTTAATATTTCCTTCGCAGTTTCAGATGTACCTGTAAAGCTTAAATGGTTCGTCAATTATTCAATTAGTCGAAGGACAATAAATTAATCAGAACTAATTTTGGTGAACAATTATCCTTAACATTTTTGCTCCTGGTTTTTTTGGTGTTTGTTGGATAAAACAAGCATCACTTGTAAGACAACAAATTATGAAGGTCATCATTTATGTTTTTCTGATATTTAAAAAAAAAACAATTATTAAAAAATAGGTTCAAGAAAATAATTGGCAGACAAACTGATTATAAGTAACGATTTAGGTCACAGTCCTACACACATGGAGTAAGAGATAGAAATGTCTGTGGGTCCGTATTTTTAGCATATATAATTAACATTAACAGATAATATATAATATAAAAAGTTTGCAGGACATGCATATTTTAATATACCTTATTTTGTGTATATTGGAAACACATGTAATTAATTTGAGTTTGAAAAAGTAACATTCTTACTGACTTCAAAAACATTTGGGAAAACGGATGAATCGTGTATTTATTAATGTTTCCTCATCTTTGGTGATGGGTTAAGAAAAAGAGAACGAGCGATACTGGGCCAATACAAATAAATAAATATACCTAAATAATGAGCAACATCTGCCAATACTGATGACGAGCCAGTTACGTTACGTTCTCCCTAGTAAGAGACATTTAAATATTGTAATAATCAACAATTGCATGCATGTAAGGGAAATGTATCAATACCTCTATTAGTACTTATATCATATAGTTATTGACCTTCAGCTGTGAGAATGCATGGAATCAGTCGATTACTTCTATTATTATAAAAAGAATTTTTAAAAAGTATTATTTCCACAGCCCAGCACTCTATGAGACTCTGGATTATTGCTGTGTTGAATTTAAGTGATATAGTGATGTTTCACTGATGGCATAACTGATCAGACTCTAAATTTATGGCGCCGAGAGATACAACTGGGGACGAGTGACATTTACACAAAGCTGAGTGGCGAGAGGAGGGCAGTAAGAATAGACACTGCAATAAAAGAGCCAGATTTGGACAAACAGCAAGTGTGTCTATGTCACCTATGAGCACAGCAGGGGCTCCAGAGAGTGTACGAGTGAGTGGAAGGCAAGGAAACCAGGAGAGATTGACGCAGGTAAACACTCCCAAAGTAAATAAGGTGAGATATTTTGGTGTTTGGCATCCTCTGTGTCGTGACTCACTCCCGCGATCTGTTGGGAGTAGGTCAAAACACTTTGGGTGAGAAACATACTGGGGAGAGGAAAGGGAGGAGGAAAGTAGAATATTTTAAGTCAAAACAGGAAAAAAAAGGAAAATGAAAAGAAAGATTTTTGCATGCATGACTACACGTTTGTACAATATGTGGGTGAGCGTTTATCTGTTTGTGTCCGTTTGTAAATAGAGAGGTAAAAAAAAAGACATTTAATCTCTCTGGACAGAAGTTTTGAGCAACAAAACAACTGTGGTCCAGAGGACGGAGCAGTTTATAGTCTCAGCCTCTTAAAACTTTAACTTGGTGCAACTGGATGAGTGTTTCAGGGGCATGGTTTTTATTTGGGAAGGGAGAGAGGGAGGCAGGAGACGTAAAGCTGGGGGCTTCAGACAGCCAACAGCAGACCGCAGAGGTATTTGCAGTCGCTTTAATTGTCCTTGGACAAGAATAAAAACACATGACAACCACCTCTGTTTGTTTTCAATTCTTCAACAACAGATAGGAGTGAAGCAGCTCGCTCTTTGCCAGTCTTTCTGAAGGCATTACAAGAAGGGGCATAAGCAAAACTGTCCGTTTACATGTGTGCTGCCGATGTTAAGGTCTGCCCACTGATTCTTGGGGAAGTCAAACATATAATTGGGATGTTTAAAATCCAAGGCATGCCAACAATTCTCTGTTCTTTTGCCTAGGAAAGAAGTGAGACATGTGGTGTCCCTTCCATGTAATTCAAGCTCTTCACTTGCCAGCATTTATAGTATGTGCTACTATGTGCCACCACTCTGGTCATTCGATAAAACCACTGCCAGAGACAACACCGCGCTGACAGTGCGAGCCGAGCCTTGGCCAGTATCCACACGTGAGGAAGGAAAAAAAAAAAATGCATGTAATTGGTGAGAATCTCTGGCTTCCATCAAGACAGTAATTGGCCAGAGAGAGCCCTTGTGAGAAATATGCGGCGCAAACGTTTTCCCCGATAATCCCATCTTGTGAGCATCTGGCAGCGGTGTGGTTACAATGGCAGAAAAACACAATAAGCACATGCAAGTACGGCCGGAAGGGAGAGGAAATGAAGGATGGGAACATTCTTGGTCTGTTGTCTTATATGTGTGCATGTGTGAAAATGTTTATAGCTGCTGAGTACTTTTCTGACTGTCTGATGTTTACTAATACTTTGTATGTAAATAAAGGTGTCATTACATCTTTGGTTAGCAGCGCAATCACAGAGGCGGTGCACCTTTAAATTCTGGTTCAGGATATGTTGTTGTGCCTTTCCTAATTGCCCTGTCATCAATCACTGGAGCAGGTGGTAACACACTGGAGGAGTAGAGTGCCCGGATTTCACTTATACTGCATTAGCAAGTTGCCTGTGCAGTAATGTCACATGTTGATAAGATATATTCGACCTCTGAAGTTATGAATATCTATTATAATAAAGGACACGCAAAGGATAAAACACCACTTCAAAGAAATTAATTGCAAAACTACGCAACACTACTTTTCAAAATTCAACTTTTTGTCGGCGATTTATCGTGGAATGAATCAAAAAGCAATGATTCAACACAGAGCCGAAGCATTTCATACTTGAGCAATGTGTGTCTGGCTTCTGGCCTGCTGCTGCGTGGAGCTCGAAACCACCGGCTGACTTACTGGGAGAGAACCGGGCACGCCGTCAATGCAAAGTACAGCGTATACTGGCCGCAACGCCACACACTCAAGCACACACTGGCAAAAAAAAAAAAAAAAAAAAAAGATGCTGAGAGCTTTCATGCTCTTGCATACACATAAAGGTAAAAGCACGCAGGTTAAATAAATAGTGTAGAACCACACATGTATAGACACACGCAGCAGCATGCACAAACATATGCTGACACAGACGGACACATATAACAATATCCCTGTATCCATACGTTGCTGCCCACTGTGTGTAAGGCATCTGGTCTAAGTTAAGAGTAATATAAAAAGCTCATTCAGATACATGGTGAGTGTGGATGCAAACTTGGCACAGCTCAGGCCTTCTCTCCCACCCGCGCCACCACCTCTCCCTGCTTAGCTCTGATTTAAGTCTAGACATCATATTGGAAATGGCTCACTCGCCACAAGTACACCAGGAATATTCCAGCTATACTATTTATGGAGGCAGAACTTTGTCTCTACCTGCTTTCGGAATAGGTGGAGTGAAGTATTTGAAGGTGTACGTCAGCTAATGGAAAGCAAATGCAGAAAACGTCTTAAATATATAACCTCGGTGTTTCATTAATAACTAATGTGGTCAATATGGAGTGCTGTGTTTGAGAGGGGAACGGGGAAAACCTGCGTGTGCAGTTACATGACAAAATGAGATGACCACGATAATGAGAAGATATGGATAAAAGAGTCGGTAAAAGGATATAAAACAAAGAAGATAGAAACGAGTAAGACAGATGGACAAAACTGAGACGAAGGAAAAATAATGGGACTAATGGACAGGGTGATTCACATGAAACCCACCAGAAGAAACTGGGTGAACTCTCCGTAGCTGAGCTGCTTGTGCCGCTCTGTGCCAAAGTGCAGCCGTATGAACTCACAGTCCCAGTTAAAGGGGATATGCTGGTGGATGGTGGTCTGGCTGAAGACCTGCCTCACATCCTCTGCGGAAAAGACACAAAAAAAAGGGGGGGGGGGGGGACACTTCAATAAATGACTGAAAGATGAGACGTAGCATCCGACAGCCTAATAACAAGATGCTATATGACAGTGGGCCAGCATTTCCTGTGAGACCTCCAGGAAATATCGACCCAAAATCAGCGAGAAACGATGCGTGAAATTGTCAGAGAGAAGCAAAAGAAAACATTTTTAAATCATTACAGAATATGAGCTCTGTTTAGGTTTTACATTATAGACGGTTTTACGGCTAACGACCATTCATCAACCACCATCAAAAAAACATTTCCATCGTCTCCTTTCTGTATATTTATGCACTCATAACAACCATCAAACAGGTCTTCCTGCTTAAGTTAAGTCTAATTAAGACCTAGAAATCTGTTGCTATGAAGCCTCACGAGTCAAACTTTAACAAACAGCATGTGTTTCTCATTTTGTGGTTAACATTAGTAATTATTTGATTTTGAAGAAGAAGAAAAAAAAAGGTCTGTTATTGATTTTGACAAAATGTCAACATCAATCTCCCCGAACTGGAGTCGACTCTGATTGAGACTTAAGTTGTCCGACGCCACATCAGCCTTGAATGACACACGGCAGAGCTGGTTTGAGCTGTGAAGGCTCTGTATTGAGCAGGGAAGGCTTTCCTTCTCACTTGTGTCCCTTTGCCTGAACCCTCTAAGCCTCTACAGCCAGTGGAGTGGAGAGACACTGAACATGAGTCCTAAATTACAGCCTTACTAAAGAAACAAAAACAAACCAATAGAGCGACCTGTTTCTTATTACCAAACACGCCATGCTAAACGAGCGAAGAAAGAAATGGAGGAAAGCAACAATTTCTTTAAAGACGGACAGGGAGGTGAAGAGAGACAGAGATAGAGAGAAAGGTGATATTTACTTCAGCTCGGCCTTCAGAAGCAAGACAGCTTATGCATTGTTTTTTATTTTACACTTTAATGAGGCAATAAATATACAGCCTTTAACTCTTTAAAGGGGAGGCCGCTCTGGTGCCTGGCGTTTATATTATCAGCTTTTATAGACCTGTCAACACTCAATCCTCCTTTCTTTTTTTTTGTCTTTCTGGCTGAGGTACAACTCCGTTTCATACGCTTTGTTATGTTGCTTTTTTTTTATTAACTCCACATTCCACCAAATTATACCTTTACTTTTTTAGCGCAAAAAATTTCAGAGCAACGTGCCGCCTACACTTAACAGAAATTACTCCGGCTATTATCAAATAAAAAAAGGCTTTACAGAGGAGTGAAATAAAAAGAGAATCAAGAGCCCAGACGTTTATTGCATAGGAAAACAAACGGGGCTTTAATGCAACATAAGCTGTGGCTATTAATGTTTTTAATAGGTAATAAAGACGTAGTTCTTTAGATTTCGTTGGTGCCTTTATAATCGAATGTAAGGCCAAGAGAGGGGGAGAAGGAGGGAGAATTCTGTAATGTATCACAATAAAGCAACTTTGACAAGTCTATAATCTCAGTCAGAAGTTGTTTGCCTTCGATGAAATGGCAGCCCAGTGCAAGTGGCAGACACTGCAGTCAGTGTTTGTGTACGGCATGATGTGCGTTATGTTTTTCATGCAATTTTCCACTTGTATGCGAGTCTCGCAGCTCATAGGCATTGGTATATTCATTAACCTTTGAGAGACGCAGAAAAACAGCAGACCTTTTAATTGCCACCAAGACAACGTCACTCTAATTGATCCTTTTAAATATGAAAATTTACATATGTGCATGTATAATCACCTGCAATGATCTTGCACCCTGTCGACAGCAACAATTAAAATGAAATTCACTTACTCGTCCTTGTTTGCGAGCGGGGATGTGTGCCCCTGCATTCCAAATCAAGCCTAATGTGCTAATGCCTCGCACACCTACAGAAGGCTGGCATTAGACTTGTTTAAATCAATTAGGCAAATGTGAAATAAGCAACGAGTACAAATGTCTTCCCTTTTTCACCTCCGAGCTTCCAGGCGTCAGAGTAATGGTGCCAATCATGCACAAACACACACACACAAACACACACACACACACACACAACCCCCTCCTCTTCCATCTTCAACTCCATCCTTTAGTTGCCACCAGCCCTCTCCACCTCCAAACCTAACCTCATTGTTTTTGTTGGTGTTGTTGTTGCTGTTTTTTTTTTTTTTTTTTTTTTTTTTACAGGATCACAAAGAGTATTTCTGTTTGTGGATAACAGAACAGATGAGCTGACCTCACATAAATTTTGTATGAAAACCTCTTCGGTGGCACATCTAAAAGGAACACTCTCGGTCAGGATGAGCCTTTGTTAAATGTCAAAAGCAAAGCAACAAGAGCAGTGTTGAGGCATGAACTTTTATGTTTACATAAAACCATTAGAGATAAGTTGGCACAACATCTTGACTGCCGTTTGTTAGAGAACATCCTGTTAGATGATGAGCACATACATTAACACGTTCAGCTACCAGATATAAGAAATGGCATAGTTTTAATTTCTCTGCAGCTTTTCTTTTTAAAAACATGTTTGTCACTGCAGTATGGCGTCCCTGATGATTCATGACAGAAGACAAGACATAAGATGTTTTACCTATCAGGATTCTTTAAGGAATGGATGATCAGTCATAACATTATGACCACCTGTCTTATGTTATGTAGGTCCCATTTTTGCTGCCAAAACAGCTTTGAGCCATCGTGGGATGGACTACTCTAGACTACTCGAGACCTCAGAGGGAGGGAGATCAGACTTGTTTGCCAAAAATATCCAACTGATGCCTGATTGGATCGAGATCTAAGAAATTGGAGATCAAGTAAACACCTTGAACTTGTCATTGTGTTCCTCAAATTATTCCTGCAGCATTTTTGCAATGCTGCAGGATGTGTTGTCCTGCTGAAAGAGACCACTGACAATAGGAAATACCATCATGAGGGGTGTATTTGGTGTGCATCAATGTTTAGGTGGGTGGTGCGAATTAAAGTGACAGCTACAGGGAGAGCAGGGCAGTAGGTTTCCCAGCAGAACACTGCCTAAAGAACCATGCTGCCTCTACTGGCTTGCTGTCTCCCCATAGTGCATTAAGGTGCCATCTCACCTGGCAATCACATGATGTCAAAGATAACATAATTCATAAAACTAGGCTCATGCTCACGTGCCTGTTGTTCAGTGGGGAGTGTGGCGTTCTGCAAGCAAGCTGCCACGTACTGTGTTCTGCCACCTCTCTATCAGAACCAGCAATCAGGTTTTCAGCTATTTTACAGAAGCTCTTCTGTGGGATCCGACAACACAGGCTCACCATCGCTCCCCGCGTGCATCAAAAAGCCATGCCCGCAAGACATGTTTTGATCTGATAATCCTCTGAAGATATCACGTGCTGCATGATGTTACTCGGAATGTTCCATGTTAAAATGTTTTGCCTTAGTAAAGATTTCACCTATCACATAATCAAATAGTTATATAATAATATATTTTATTTACAGCCACCTTTCAGGACAATCAAGGTCATCGTATGGAAAACATAAAGACAATATAAAACACATCACAATAGTATAAAGTGCAAACAATGAACAACAACAATGATCTTTTAAATTATCTCACAACCACAAAACTTTCATTAAATGTTGTTTCAAAACATTTTCTTTGACCTCATTTGAAGCAAATATCATCCTACGTTGAGTGAGCATTCCCTGCAAGTGGGGTTGGGCGACCATCATCCTGTCATTGGTTCACTGGTTGTCCTTCCTCAGACCACGTTTGATCAGGACTAACCACTGCAGACCAGGAACACTCGACAAGATGCTCTTACCCAGCTGTCTAACCACAACAATTTGGACCTGGTCAGCCTACACTAGCCCATTTTCCTGCTTCTACCAAATCAACTTCAAGAACAAAATGTTCAAATGCAACCTAACACCCCCCCCCCCCCCCCCCCACACACACACACACACACACACACACTGACAGGTGCCGTTGTAAATACTTAGTCAATGTGATTCACGTCACCTGTCAGTGGTTTTAATGTTGTGGCTGATCGGTGTGTAAGAGAGTCACCTTTTCCTGTTACACAAAAGATGTGTGTAGGCTTTTTAGAGAGTGGAGCGGCGGCTTCAGCGAGGTTGATTGTGTTTTCATGAGTTTACATAATCTTCTGGAGAATAAATTCATTTCAGTTCAGAGAGATACAGAACTTGAATCTAAACCTGTAAATCAAGAGGCAAAGTTACTCACCAAACATGGTCATCCCTTTGCCCGCTTTGTCAAACAGCAGGAAGGCGACCACGAAGAGAGAGTCGGGGGCACACAGCACCGACTCGAATGCCACAAACTCCTGAAAGGAGATCAGCCTGGGAGAGAATAAAGAGAGAAGTCATTTGAGCTGATTAATCATGAATAAATACCTAATCAGCTACACATGTGAGAGAGCCTTTGTTATTCATTAAGACTTCACCAAAATTACGCTAATAAAATTAAAAGCAAAATAGCATGTTATTTTACCACTGCATTAAACTACAAACTCCATGGTAATTGCATCCACACTGTGGCGAACCAGAACACTTGGACAACCTATCAATCTGCTCTACGTGTAATTCAAGCAGTCTTTTATCCACTACTCTGTTATCCCATATGTAATGTCATAAATTCATTGAGGGCGACAGCACGAAAATAAAACATTTTAAAAAGCTCCCTGTGTGTTGCCGGTCTGAGCTGGCAGCTGGTATAAAGAGGGCCAACTTAAGACGAGCAGAAACAAAGATTAAATATGAAGTTTCATGTTTTAGCGTGCCATTTTAAACAAGTAGGCAGGTGAGGAGGGAGTTGAGAGCATGTTAAGGAAATATAGTTCAATTCAGTTTAAACTTAATACAATTTGAGGTTTGAGTGTAAAAGTGTAAGGAGAAGCCGAGAGCGGGGGAGGGGAAATGTGAACTGACACTAAAACATGAGAAATAAGACTGCGTCTCCAGCCTCCGCCGTAGTAACGGCGATGTATCGTCAACAAGAAAAAGATAAATAAGCATGCCTACTGTGTGTGAACCCACTGAGGGTCCCCTTGGGAGCGTCCTGCTGTGGGGAACTGGACCACATGGTCTAGCCTTTATTTAGGATCTGGTTCACAATCGCCAGAAATCCATAATGGATTTCATAAATGGATCTGATAATTACATGAGGGTCAGTGCTAATGAGAGGCCCCCCGAGCTTCCATCTATTAAACCTATTTCTATTTCCAAGGGAAGAGTGCGGAGAGGAGGATTACATTTTCCTGTTTCTAGTAATTAATTATGTTACTGATGAAATTTAGAGGTATTTGTTTGGGCAGAGGTTTTGCGTGTGGGCGCATCCTTACATTCAGAAAGCAACAACAACAACAACAAAAACAAATAAATAGACGGAGAAGATGACAAAAGTATTGGTTATCAAAATAATACAGAGAAAACAGACATGTTCTTGAAATAGGTGAGTGCAAGAGATCCCTGGTGAAGGTTGAAATGCAGTTTAGATAACTGCCTTTAAATTCTGGGCACAAATCTCATTCTTCCTCTCAGAGATTTGAGAGGAGAAGTCAAAACAGTCGATAGGAAAGTGTCAGATTCTCCCACATAAAACTGCAGAAAAGCATCAATAGATGTGCGCGTTTGTGAGCAACTTAAAGAGGGAGGGAATATAAAAGCGAGCGCACAAAGTCCACTGTTGTTGTTTCCAAGCCGAGAGCAATTGCTTTATTAACTGAGCAGGTAGTTCTTAAGAGCAGAACTCTCGTGGTGGCAGGTAGGTGGGAGGGGGCACAAAAGCACACCGCTGCGACCGCGGACCAACTGTTAAAAACAAAGCAAATACTATTGGCACTCACGCTGCTGGAACATTATCCAACTCCTGACTAATGATCATTCCTTTGTAAAGGATCTATGATACACCTGTGAAATTACACCTCAGAGAGGTTAATAAAGCAGAAACAGAGCAGAGATTTAGAGATGGGAAGAACTTCAGAGGGTTGTTTTTTATTTGGATTTATTGATTTAGACAAGTTTTAATTACTACGTTTTAAAAACGGGCTTTAAATTTTATGCACGACAGACGAATCGAACTCGACGGAAAATACATACGAGACAAAGATGAGAGTTTGGTTTTTGGACGCTGATAACTTGTTCGCTCTCCGGCATAAGCAGTAATGCACATAATCATTGGCTGCTACTTAACAAAACAAGATAAAGAAAGAAGTAGAAGACCTCCGTCAGACGCTTGAAGTAGACACCAGCCATCTTAGCTCGTTAAAAAGAAGAACAAATTATGGACACTCAACTGTGGGGAGACATAGTGTCGAGAAGATTGTCTCCCTGTTAGGAGAGGAGAAGTCTCTCCAGAAAAACCCAATACTTTATAATATTGAGTGTGTTTAAAAGCCTGTACTCCTGCGTTATTACTTGAATAAATAGGTTGAATCAGTGCTTCAATTTTTACCGGAGCATCTGTGCTTCTACTTGAGTAATGAATGTGTGTACTTGTGCAAACTCTGGACCCGGCGAGAACTAGTGTTCCTAGACACAACTGAAGGGGAAAAGTCAGATTTCTTCTTTTTTTTCTTTTTTTTAACTCGCATCAGTTTACATGCATGCTGGTCGTCCTGTCTGTGTTTTCCCAGACACAGATAATCAGCATATTAGTGTAACTGAGAGGGGCTGCTGATCACGGAGGGATTGGACTATGGTTTATACTGGGGAGTCCGGACAAGATCCAGGGGGCATCTCTGTAACAGACACACTCGTAAGCATTTACACACAGCTCTGTAGCCAGGGAGGAAGATTATGATGGTTGATTAGCAGCGCCATGACGGCGGCAAAATGATTACCATGAGAGAAGGGGGAGGGGGCTGCCATTTTGTTTTGGTTTTTGTTTTTTGTTTTTTTTCCCCTTGCTACGCAGACCCAACTCCAATGAGACACTCAATAATCAAATCAACCAACAACATCTCCCAACCATCAACTGTTATGGCATGTGTCCAGCTCTGCCCTAGCCATGTCCGCAGCCTGGGATGAACTCAGAGCTGATGGGATACTGTACCCGTGGCATCTCCTCCCTGCGCAGCACTTATTTCCCTCCACATGATTTGTTAAATCTTTAAACAGGCATCCGTGAAATGTATCAGACGAGAGACACGACATAAACAAAGACTCAATTCTTGTCTTCAAGTCTGACAGCTGAATGACGCTTTTGTTATGAAGCCGATACGATGCAATTTAGACTGTCAGCGATACATCTATCTGGCATAAAAACCCCTCCCTATATTCCATATATTTGTTTGTTTTTATTTTCTTCGTTACCAAGCTTTTATCTCTTCTCTGCAGGCATCCAGACACACTCCTCAGAGCAGAAAACCAGGCTTGGAAAGATTGTTTACAAGTAACATAAATGCATGGTGTTGTTTAGCGCTGGCTGATAGAAAGACAGCTCTCCTCTGTTGATAGTAGTGGGGGAGAAGGGCCTAGAGGGGCTTCAATAATCCCCTGTCCCTGGCATCTTGGCATTGTTACTGACAGCCTTCCACCCACCGAGAGCGCACTTGCACACAGACACACCCATAAACACAAGCAGGCATGCAGGTGAGCGCTAGCTGCCAGTATCTGTTCAGTTTCTAAGAGTGGACACCCACCAGTCCATGTCCAGAATGCCCACAGCAGCTGGCAGACTGCTATTTTCTCAGCACGCTGTCTTAACAAAGTTTTTTTTTTTCTTAAGCCTCCAGAGTCTTTGGGGGATGTGAGTTTTTTCACACTTGAACAGATGCTTCTATCAAAGTATCAGAGGGAAGACGGAATAGAGAAGCACAAAGGTAGGGAGCCGAAAAGAAATGGAGGGAGCACCGAGTGGACTGTGTTATGTGTAAAAAAAAAAAAAGAAAAAGAAAGAAATGATGAGAGAAGAGGAAGCCAGAAAGAGAGGACATAAATAAGTCGAGCAAAAAAAGGTCTTGTGGTTCTGTTTGATTCTTGCAAAATTGAGATATCTCCTCTTTCCTGCACCCCATTTCTCTCTACCTCCTTTAATCTAAATGTCTCTCAGGGAGAATGAAATAGAGGACAGAGATTTCTACATAGCAGATTATTACAAACGTCACTTTATCCTTTGATTTCCACAGTGGTGGGGAGGGGGGGGAGGCAAACAAATGCATTTTCAGTGTTTACATCCCCACACTAACATCTCAACTCTCATACAGACCCCTCCAAAAAAATAAAAAATAAAAATAAAAATCTTAACATGAGCACGCAGCCTGCAGTCCGACCCCCTGCTAAATCTATTACCCCTGACTCATCTTGTAGAAATGGAGTCCCACCTGGCAGAAACAGCAGCAGGTGTACTCGCTTGGAATATACTACAATCATATGCCAACCTGAACTTATTGTTCAGGACAAATTTGCATAAAAATCAGGCAAGCTGGATAAAAATGCAGCCATTGGAGTGTTTGTCTTGCTTCTGCAAGTAGAACTGCAGTTGTCAAGGCTGATGTTGTTTTATCTATTTTTCCTGCGTCTGTTTCTTCTTTGTTGATGAGACACTGGTATGTTTTTGAATCATCACCTAAACTCTACTTAGTTAAATCAGTCATCCATTAAGCTTCAGGGAGAACATGTCACAAAATATAAGCCTAACTGTAAAAGAGAAATCCAATTTAAACTGAGGTCTAAACGTTATTTTGGAACTCAAATAAATAAAATGCCTTTTTTTCATGTTTTGCCCTCATATTATTTCCATTTCCCTCCACAAAACCAAAATGAGGTTTAGATACAAAGCCTGGGGCACGGGTTCCTAATAGATTTACCCTGATGCTACGGCCGCCATTTATCCTGTTCCAAATCCACACAATGCAACAGAGTGCTCCTGAATAGCATGGGCAATTACAGTGCGTGTGTGTGTGTGTGTGTGTTGTGCTCTCTCTTTTTCCAATTCCAAAACCCCCTATACTCCATCTCATGTCCACACACGCACATGCACACACAAGCGCGCGCACACACACATACACACACACACACACACACACACCTACCTTAAAGCAGATGTAATAACATGAAACTACACTGCCATGTGCACTTTGCTCTTTGTGGAAGCCCAGGTGGTTACCATGGCAATTTTTTTTTATCTTTTTTGACTTACCCTAACATTTTATTACCCATCATTATGTATCATTAAATACATACATATTAATGGAAAAAACAGGGGTGATGGGGACGGCAGGAGGAGTAAGTGTGAAATTGGGGTTGTATCTACAAAGATGGAAACACCTGAAAGGGGTCTTTGTTGGTTTGATGTCTATTTTCTATATAATTCAAGTATGAACGTCCCTCTGTGCATTTTTTACACCACAGTGTTCAGTCATAGGTTTGTTTATGAAATGCAAAATAACTAGGTAAATACATGGAGGCATAAAAGATCAAAGGGACACACGGTGCATGCGCTGATGTAATGAGAGTCTGCCATTAGCTTCCCACTTAGCTGTTAGCCTCACGCTAATAAAGAGAGGCACAATAAAATATCCATACCTGAATCAGCTACTTCAGTTAGCCATATTATCTCACAACCATGATCACAAGCTCTGTTATTCATTGTCCATTATTTAAAGCCTACAGCTACATTTTCCAAAATTATGACTATAGGAATTTTTCTGTTCTTTTTTTGTTGTTGAAATTAAAAAGTCTTGTTTTACTGAACCAATGATATAAATTTTGAAATATTGAATGCATCATCACATCCCATCTCATTGGATCAGCTGGTGTGTTGTTACAAAGAACACCTAAAAAAAAACACAACTTCTATTGGTTGAAATTTCAATAATATCAATAATAATGAATAGATTAGATGGAAGTGTTTCGTATGTATGACTTTATATCTGTTATGTATTTCAGAACATTAAATTTAATTAACTTTATATGTATATACATTCATGTTATTGTTTATATTTACATTATGCGTCTTAGTAATATGATGTGTTTTGTTTGCTTTGTATTCTGAGGCTGTTGAGCATTTTCTAAACTCTGTTATAAAGTTTACAACATTTTTTTTCCCCTTTACTTCATTAAAGTCTTTCCTAAGGCTGCAAATGGCAGAGAAAAACTAAATAGTGCACCGTCACTCCAGGATTCCATGAGGTTTATTTGTGATTGATGTATTCAAAAGCGCTTGATGTCGTAGTAGCGTAATTTTTAAGTTGTGACAAACTTTGCATGTTTTTTTTGTAATTTTTTTTAAGTGAATTTGCAGGAACTGGCAGAATTTGCAATTTGGTGTGAAAATTGTGGTATGTTGAAAAAAAATACAAACTCCCTGCATTAAATACTAGCCTACAAAAAGAATGACCAACAATTAGTGATTCATTCTATGATAAAAGGCATTCTATTACAGAAGGAGCTGAGAAGATTTTAGTTCACAATTGGCTGTCAAATGTGAAAAAAAACATCGACACTGCTGTTAAACTGAGTGCACAAAGGCTGCAGATCGATTCAGGGAATTCCCATCGTGAAATTGATGTCACTCCTAGAAAATTTCGGCTCCTGCATTTTCAGTTTTGCAACCAAAGAGCAGGACTTTCGGATAATTTGCAAACCCTTGGATTTTCCACAACTCTTGGCTGATTTCTCATTATCATTTTATCAGAAATGCGATATTCTGGAAGGACTGACTAGTTGCTTTTTTGTTTAAGCATTCTTTGGTTTTTTTGAGAGGGCCAATAAAAATCTAAGACATTATAAGAACCTAGAAACTGCAAAGATTATCCAGATATTGTCTTTCATATACAGAACTTTATACAACAGTACACATTTCTGAAACACAACTTATTATTACATAAAAATGTCTAAAACTGTAAAGAGGACCAACCCATCTTTCTTCTGATCCACCACACCCGCCAGCAGCTTGGCGGCCTCATCCGACAGCCGGATTTCTGTGTAGGCATGGAGGAAGCGGCTGACAAAGTCCTGCGGTGACATGAAGCACTCGTCATCCTTCTTGATGCTGGCATACTGTGAAGACAAAAACAAACAAACATAAGGTCACGTGGTGAGAGTGAAATATGAAGCTTCTTTGATAAGAGGTTAACACAAACATATAGGTTAAAAGTCCCACCTTTTCAAAAATGGCTTTCAACTCAGTGGGGTCGGCCCTTCTAGGCAGACTTGCCTGCGAAAGGGAAAACTAGTTAATAGAACATTCTGAATACAACTTCATATACAACAAATGGAATCAATGCTGCACTTTTTTTTTATCAGTGCCAAACTAATTTTTTCCTCCGCTTGCACCTTGGCACACCGTTTCAGCATCCTTCTATGGGATGATGCTGCTGGAGAGTGTTTTCATCTTCAGTGATTCAAACTAATATGTTCAGCAGCTGTTTACACAGTGTTGATTGAAGTAAGTACGATGTTAAGGTATCTCTACTTTCCTTGACTATTTGGATTTCAGTAGACTTTGTACATTTACTCCACTACATTGCAAAGTAAATATTGCACTCTACTCAATCACATCAATGTGAATCCATTATTAACATGTTATTTGACAGAAAATGATTTTACATGGAAACGATGGTAGAGTTTTAAACCTTGGCAAATTAAATCAGAGCAGCACAACTGTTACATGCACCTAACATGACCTTTACAGGTCAATGGTTACAGGACTGAACACTTTCAAGCACTGGACTACACAAATATCATGAAGAAATATGTACTTTTAATTTTAATACTTAAGTAAACTCAGTAAGAAATCTTCACTACTTTTAGTTAAGTACAATTTCGAATGAAAACGTCTCCATTTAGCATACTTCTAAGTGTGGTTGGTTGAATGCCCCTCTCTGCGGGGGTGTCATGACCATGTAGCATGATGCTAAACAAGGTTACCGGTCACACCAACTGTTGCTTGGCCAGGACATACCCGTGTAGTTGGGGTCAGAGGGAAAAGGGGGGAATGAACCGCAAGACTTTCATTTCATCACTTAAACCACAACACAGTCAGTTTGACAGTTAGCCAAATGTAGCACAACTAGCTTACCGGCTAACTTACTGTAAAGCCTCAATGTCATTGCTGTATGACCAGTGTTAACCTCTCGCACATCCTCTTAGCAGGCTAGCCGGGCAGCTACCGAGACCCCCCCCACCTGCGGGGCATAAACCCTCATTGCCCGTTACTCCAGCGGACACACACCCGGGAAGGACGGAGCACACCACCAAAGAGCTGTTGCTCTTTGGAAATAAGAGCAACAGCAGTGTGAAAAGCTTACCTTTGCTGCCATGCTAAGTAAACCTCACTGACGAGTAGAACTGTCCGCTTCCTGCTGCGTGACGACGTTACCATGGAGATGGAGATCACGCGCCGGTGCAGTGAAAGGAGGATGAAAAGAGGATAAGCCGTGCACGTGGCGCGAAGAGGGGGTGGGAGCCCGACGGGTCAGGAGCAACAACCGGTGCGCATGTCACGCAGCTGTGTATTGACCGCGTTCATCCTATTCCTCTGTGTGTGTGTGTGTGTGTGTGTGTGTGTGTGTGTGTGTGTGACAAAGTTGTTATTAAACTGCAGTTTTTGTATCGCATTTGAACAATAGTGCCACTGCATTATTAGTAAAGCTGCTGAACTATGAGAGCAAAATAAACGTCAGAAAACGGGGGGGGGGGGGGGGGGGGGCGGACGACGAGGCATCACTCATGAGTGATAATTAGCGCATTTGCCTCATTGGGAAGTTCTTGACAACTTAATTTAAGAATGTGCCCCCACCCCCTTTTGGTTAAGAACTAACCCTAACCAATGAAGACCATCTGTAGTTTCCACTGAGATAAGTTCTCCTGTTCCAAAAAAATGTCTTACACCAACTCTGTTTCAGGGTTTCATTAATGGTGTTCATTCATGATGATAATGATTGCAAGGAATGGTTTTACTCTCTATTTCTGTGGTTTCTCAGAATGGATCTCATATATTTACATCGCCGATATAGATCATACGATATACTGTAGCTTCAAAATATTTAAAGTTTTAGAGTAATCTGCTGATCAAAAGCACCTTTTAAAAAACTATTAGCATGCTCAATAGCACATTATGATAATGCCTCATAGTGTCTTACTGTATTGTGGGATTTTAGTTTCCAAAAGCTGAAAGTTTTTTTTGTTTTTTTTTAATTTTCACTATATTTCAAATAATAGACATTATCTATTTGTGTACAGGTTAAATCTCACATTCTGTGGTCTGTAGACAATGGAATAAAAGCCGTAGTTCCTTCTTTTTCCTCAAAGTAAATGGTTCCTAAACTTTATTTCCAGCTTTTCCAACCCATCTGTGCTTTGTGCCTGGAGGGAAAAAGGTGCAGAGAAAATTTCATGACTACAAAAGCAAAGGTTAACATTACTCACAGCATAAAAACAATTTAAAAGGGAGCAAAAGGGCTCTAATGGCCCAACAGTCTTCAAAGAAAATGTATTTTGTGCTCAAAATAATTCATAGCTTTTTGCCAGTGGCTTTTCAGCTTCCCGGAGACCCAGCATGAACCACTGTATTTTTCCCAGCAGGTTCTCTGCTCCTCTCAAAATGGCCTTCACCAGGGTATACCTCGCATCTCTTCCAAATATTGACAGCACAGAGTCCATTGCTTATTGGAAAAATGGCCGTAAGTAATGTTTTATCAGCCGATGCAATCTTCCCACCTGTATTTTTTCCTGTCATATGACAATATTTGACAAGATTAATGATTTGATCCCATGACATTTTATTTCCCATCAATCTGCCGGCAAATAACTCACTTACTTGTGGCATTTAGTGTTGGAAGCAAGCTGTGGCAGTCGCTCTTGTATTATTCATGACTTGTGAGATTGACTTAAGCCATGTAAACGACAGCAGCTTTTGACATGAAACTGTTTGCATCAAAAATTCGTTAAAAAAAAAAAACTGCATGTGGTGCCTACAACATCATTTGTTTTCACGACAATGATCCCGTCAACTGCAATAGAATAAGTGGCTACTAATGATAAACCACGTGACCTTTGAACCCCCATGGCTTCAGGGGTCTCCTGCCCATGTCCCAGAGGTCCACACGCGTCCTGACAGCTTGAGCGATGAGTGGCGGACGACTGTCTAATTCGGCCTCCTGCTATTTTTAACTCGCACTAAACACTGAGCTTCCAAAAATAGGTCCAAACTCTAAACAAATGATTACAAGGGCATTTAGGGTCTCCCCGTTGACCACCGTGTCGCTATTAACAGCCAATAACGGAGGCCCTCTGGGGTCAAAAGGTTTAGAGACTTTCTAATAAAAGTAACAGAGACATGGGGATGTGTTTTAGAGGAGAAAAAGTTGTGTCTTAGTTTGAAATGCTGACAAGTTAATAATCCCTTCTCAAATGGCCCCACCGCAGGAAAATGGCCAGTTTGTTCTTAGTTTTATTGCTATCATCTGTCAGTCACTCACTCACTCACGTCTCAGTTTTTTTGTGCCTCTTCTTAAACGGACAAAAAAAGAAAAAAAAAACAACAGCTTGACACAAACGTTTTCAACCAACCAGCTTTTTCTTTTTCAGTGTATAAGGTTTTAGGCCAGAGACGCCTCATGGATGCACAAGGATACGTTCATGAGACATTTTTGATCTGAAAAGTCGTGGCCGGTTGTGCCAATATTCAAAAATATTGTCTCTCAGACACTTTTTGTTTTTTGTTTTTTTTTAAGTGCGACATGGAGAGTTCAAATCCAATAGAGGAATATTGCGGACATCAAAACAAGGTTTCTGAATCATTTATCTGAACTACAGGTGTCAAAAAATAAATAAACTACACCGATGGGGAGCAAGGGTCTGTATGACAAGTAGTGCACATTATTCTAGAATGTGTTTAAGATCTGGTAAGTATTCGAAAAATCTGTGCTAAAAACAAAACAAAAAAAAGGTCCAGCAAGTACATTTTTAAATTTCTATCTTAAAGAACTTAACAAATCACTTTGTAAGACTTCTTATTGATATATTTTAAAAATAAGCCTGCTTAGATGCTTCATGATAAGTGATCCCATCTCATATCGTAGCCTAATGACCGTTTTTTGACTAGAAATTGGACGAACTGCGAGGCAAGATTTTGTTTTTTTGCATTGTAACACTACGCTTCATTTTCTTCACACTCTGCGGAAACGCCTTTTTGTTGGCTTGTTGAAGGTTGATTCTCTACCAATGGAATGAGCTAAATGTAGTTGTAATTACTAATATTTCTTAAAGAAATATCAAAAGTGTCTTTAATCAAGCCCTTTATGTTACTGAGATGCTACTTGCTAAGCAATTATGTGTTTCCAGTATAATGAGATAATATGATAAGATATTAGAATTATTTATTGTGAGCATGGAACCCACAAAGAGTTTTGTTTGTGTATTTTTTTTTGTAATATCTGCTGGTGCTGTATGTTTACTTCCTGAAATAAGATCTGAGTGTCATAAAAGCAGGGCTTTTTATCGTATAGATTCTGTCTCCAATGAAACAAATATAACTGCGTTTGCTTTGAATGAAGGTAGACGAGGGAACAGCAACCAAAACTAAATTAAGTCAACAGATTACATCTAGTGGACACAAATTAACTAAATTTAGGGAACAAATTATATCTTGTGGCCTCAAAACAACTAAATTGAAGGAACAAGTCACATCTGGTAGCCTCAAACTAATTTGAGTGAGGATGTTATATTTTGTGGGCTCAAATGAACTAAATTGAGGTATCAAGTTACATTTCATAGCCCCATTTTTTTTCTCTCTATGCCCAGCAATTTTTTTTGTTTTGTTTGAAATCTCTCTCATCTCCCACAGTGGCTATGAACATGCAAACACCTGACTTTAACTTCCATCCATGCATCCATCCATTCATTTTCTAAGCCTTCTGTCCGTTAAGGGTCATGGGGGGGGGGGGTGGAGCCTATCCCAGCTGACATTGGGCGAGAGTTCACCCTGGACGGGTCGCCAGTCCATTGCAGGGCTGTCAGGAGCAATTAGGGGTTCAGTATCTTGCTCAAGGACACTTGGACATGGTCACCAGGGGGAAAGTGAGGATCGAAGCAGCAACCCTTCGGTCGCTAGACAGCCACTCCACCTCTGAGCCATGCCTCCCCTGACTTTAACTTCCCTTCTCAATAAATATGTTTCCTGCGAGAGAACCAACATGGCTGCTTGACTAAGTTGTGCTTTAGCCTTTGAAAAACACCAAACTCATAACTGAAAACAGCCATCGTGTGTATTCACACTCGGCAAAAGTGGGTACTATTTTTTAAAAGTTAGCAGTAACACACTCCGCAGACAGACTGCCTGGGTAAGTGTGAGACAAATCAGAAGAATCTGTTTAGTATAAAAGACAAGAAGTTGGTGAGACAGACAGGAAACAGCATGGCAGGGACTTTATTATTTAAAACATCCTTCTAATCCATTTAATATGCTGCATTTACAAGGCAAAAGATGGCTCTCATATTTGTTTTCACATTCGGTTCTCCTTTCATGGCAAATGACATCTTCCATAAGAAAAACAAACTCTGAGCGTTAACCCTGTCATGCCCAGTTCTATATGGAGCCTAAATCATAGAGTCCACTCTGGATGCATTGTCTCTGCTGTCTGCCTCCTCTAATCTACTGTCGTTTCTCTAGTCAGTCGGTTGTCAAACACCATCCTTAATCCTTATACATAACATGCACTGCATTAAAGTGGCATTCTTGTAAACACCATATCGGTAATAGCGAGTGACAGGCCGCCTTTGTTTATGCCACAATAACTGGGTGTTTGAATAACTTCTCAATGACTTTAAGTAACCAGCCAGACTCACTCTGCTTCCATTCAGCCGCGTACTCTGATAACCTGGACTGACGTTGAGCTCAGAGTGGACTGTGGATTATACCAAACAGTAGGCTGAATGGACCTCTCTGTCGTTTCACCTGCGGTCTGGAGGCATGGCGGTGCATTTCCTGCTCTCACATTACGGATGTAGTTTACATCCGCCTGTGTCATTATGCAAATACTGATGTGTGCATTCCAAAAGACACACATGTGGTTGATATCAGCCACGCCCACACACATATATTGAAGCACCAGCTACGCTTCCTCTTACCCGCTTTTCCATCTGCCATGAAACTCCCCTAAACCTCAAGGAGGGCTGTCTTCGCTGTAGCTTCTGGATGACTCTGTTTAATATCTTTCATTTCAGATGAAGCGCTACACTAACCATGCTTCAGGGCATCTGGGATGGGGTGGGGGCCCGGGGAAGCAGTGGAAAGGGTGGATGGAAGATTTGAGATGGTCCAGACAGGCAAGCGGGCAGGCTCATGCTCATCTCCTCCACAACAACAAGGACCCACACTGAAGCACGCTCAGACCCTGCAACCCGAGAGGGCACAGGGGTCCTTGGGCCTGCCTGGGTTGGGATAAATGAACCCAGATGCTTCCCGCAAATGCAGAGCAACCAAGCTGAGGGAATGAGGGAATAGGGAGGATGGGTGTGTGTGTGTGGGGGGGGGGGGGGCTCACCTCTTTTTCTCCCTCCTCCCCTGGTTGTCTGTCAGATTCCTGTGCTTTCTCATAACCACTGATCAGAGGCCTCCATGTGCAACAAGCTTTGTGGGAAATGATCAGAGGGGCATTTGTCTTTGAAGGAGAATAAGAGCAGCAGCAGCAGCAGCAGCAAAATCTTTAAGTCCTTTCCTGTTCCTCTTCCTGTCAAGCTGCCACCTGGTCTGAAAGAGAGAGTGAGGGAATGTTCCAGAGCATTTGTCTAAATTACTCAGTTGAAGCTCACGTTGACACAGGGAGTTAGAGACATGGCTGCATGTCGAGGAGTGATTTATTTTATAGGTGTGGGATAGCTATTCATCTCAGTGTTGTGATGATGCTAATAAGATGCTAAGCTGTTATACTGACACATCCCACTGTGGTGTAATCGAAGTTAAACGCGATGTCAAGACACGGGTGAGAGGATGGTTTGACACAGGACGTGGCAGAAGAGGAATGTGCTCAATTAGCCTTCTGCTAATCCAGCAGATGAATTCAATAAAAGCTACAAAAGACGTTAACTTTGGCGTGTACATTGCTGATGCCTCGAGGAAAGGCACCGGCAGGTCTGAGAGCCTGCCTGGTTGCATAAAACCCCCTCATGCTAAAGTCGGCTGTACATTTTTATTTATTTGGATATATTAAAAGAAAATGAGTTGCAGTGAGTCCAAGTCACCAACCTTAGAAGAGCTTTTTACTGCTTAAGTGCATCTGAGTGTGGACATGTGCTCTGGTAAAATGAACAGCAACTGGTGCTTCTGTGCTCTGTGATTCTGGTCTTGATTGCTCTGCTTGTTTTTCCAATATAAGCTAGACCACATGGGCACTTAAACATGTAGATAACATTTTTCATGTTCCAGGATATGACACCGCAGACATTAAAACTTTTTCCCAGTAGGGGTTATTGAAGGAGCGAATTTTGAATGTAAAATTACATTGCTGACATTTTCCACATTCGGTATTCCCAGAGGGGATTTGACTGAGGAAGTGTGATGGGGGGGGGGGGGGGGGGGGGGAGTGTGAGTCTGCTCCTACCAGCATGTTTCAGAGAGTTGTAAGGTTTTATTTTTTGCAAAGTGTTAAGTGAAGACATTGAGATTTCTTTCTTATCAGGTCAGGTACTAAACAACTACAGCCACCAGCAAGTTAGCTTAGCTGTGCTGTCTTGGCAAGCTAAGCTAACCTACTGGTCTAAATCTGCCCTCAATCCCACTTAATAAATTATATTAACTAATATTTCTTTAATCTCTGGTGGGGAAAAAAAACAACCTTCTGTTTTCCTGGCATTTTCATGAGAGAACCTAACACCCTATTTTGGATATATTTATATGCTAAGTTAAGCTAACATCTGCCTTTTAATTCAGATAGAAATAGACCCTTTTCACAGCAGCCATTTTGACACTGCAGGGTAAACAATTAGTGTCATTAACTTTGGCCCTCTACCATTGTAGCAGACAGGTACTATTCTTTTGCTTGCTGCCCAAAGAATCTAGAAGACTGAAAGGGGGATGTCAACAGAAACCGCACAACAAAAAACTTTCAAAGAAAAAAACTTTCAAAGAAAAACAAAGGTGTGAAGTCCAAAGTGGCATCCTTAAGTTCCTTGACAAAGGAATCCCATATTTACCTGTTTGTCTTGTAAGTTTTTCAGTTTAAAATGGCGGTGGATGGGGCACTGTTGCAATGGAGGGATAAACTAGCTTTCACTGCATGTCAACTTCTTTGCCGTAGTGCTCTGACACACTAAATAGGATGGGACCATAATTAATGCTATTAAAGTGTTTACCTCTTGCTGCGATTTGCCAAAATGGCTGCTGTGTGAAGGGCCTATTGGAAAATATCCCATTTCCACATTTTAAAAGCATTCTGTCCCATTAGAACAAACAGTCAACATGCCCCCCCCCCCCCCCCCCCCCCCCCAATGTCTGCTGATAAAAAGACAAAATCCATGTCATCACTCATATCCAAACCAATTAGGTCAGTTATGAAATTAAATTCAGGTCAATATTTCAAATGATTGCTGTCAGTTAGCAGCATCAGTACTTAAGTAGCTCACAGGAAGGCTAACATTACACCACAACAAATACTACAGGGTTCAGTGACTAGTGGCGATTAGCATTTTAGCATGAAGCATCTTTTTACCACAACTACTGTCAAATGACATCAAACCTACTTCCCGGAGCTCTCAAAAAGTGTTGTATTGAGATATTTTGATTTCAACGGGCTCTATTGTTCCACCTCTAGGGTTGGAACTTCCCTGCTCTCTAGCTGTTCATGAACACACAATGTGGGATTGATCTAAAATCTCCTATAATGTTGAGCTATTTGTCTTGCCTGATATCACTCATGCTCTCTTAGTTCTGATTCTTGTCTCAACAGAACTGGATCACATCTAAAACATCCCTCAAACACAGCATAATAGTCAGGGTTTGGCAGGATGACCGGGCCTGGGATTCACAATGTTGTCTTTCGCTAACTTGCTGTGATTCTCTGGTGAAGTGCAACATCTCCTAAACCAGGAGTGGGTGGCGTAATGAAAAAAATACGAGCCGCATGAAAAACGTGGAATAGTGTGATGCGTTCTTTCCTTCTTGTGCGCAGTTGCGCTTCAAAGCTCCTTTTCCACAGCGGCGGTGTGTTTCTCACCAGGGACCTCAGGAGTAACCTGTGTCACTACCAATCTGCCAGGCTCTCCTGATGCCATCCAGATGCCCCATCCTGAAACACACACCGGCCTCTTTGTTTGCTACACTTGAGGTTTCGAGCCCTCTTTTTTTTTCACCACATTGGACATGTACTAACACATACACAAATGCACACACACTCAGGAACAAAGATATGCACTCTCAAAACGTCAGAGATGTTTGATTACACACTTATTTCCCTTCGCTCACCCGCACTCACATTCGTGAACCACCCCTTCTCTCAGGGAGATGTGGCAATAAGGAATAAATGACAAATTTCCTATTTCATTTCACAAGTCTCGCCTGCTTTAGCTCACTCCTAACCTGCTTTGCCATGTCGGAAAAGCAAGAGTTAAACAAGAGAGGACAAAATTTCCTGAAATGGAGTGACTGTCAGCTTAACTTTGATCCATCATCGCAGAAGAGTGCAAGAAAGCTACCCCAGACCTTCCATTCTGTGTTTTGCCTAATGAATAGTAAACAGAGTTTGAGATATCAAAGGCAGCCATGGTGAAAGGAATCACTCTCAAATGAATTATGAAGGAAAGTTGAGTTGTTTCACTCTACCTCTGATCTCAGCTCCCGTATATGTCATCATGACCATTAGGGAGTGCTGACATGTATCTGATTAGGCTGACAAAACAGCCAGCGCCTGCACGTGAGAGCGTGTGTTCTCACTCAGCCAAATGTCATTCAAATCCAGAATGTGTTCATATTTGTCCACCTACTTTTTACATGTATGCACTCATTCCTTCGCTTTTGCATGTCGACATCTGTGTGTGTGTGTGTGTGTGTGTCTGTGTGTGTGTGAAGATGAGAGAGTGCATGCCTGTGTGTTGTGCTGGCTGGCTGTCCTGCCTCGAGGGGAGATAAATGGCTGAGTGTTGTTGTTGTCCAGAGAGCAGACACTGAGACAGCCGCTCACACATGATTAATTGTTTCCTTGTTGGGACTGGGACCAGTTTGACTGTGGCTGGGCCAAGGCCTCCCACCCAGCCCTTCCAGACATGTGTGTATGTGTGAGAAATAAAGAGAGAGAAAGAGAAAAGGAGAGAGAGAGAGCGTGATGAAAGACAAAGAGTGAAAGAATGTGATGTCCTCTTTTATGAGTTTGTCTGTCACTGAACTCTCTTATTAAGTATTGTTTTGAACGCGGCCACACAGTAAAGCGGTGTGGTTTTTTTTGTTGTGTGGGGTTACATGTCGTGAAAATGATCGATGCGATTTGTCTTGCAACCATTTTTATGTTAACTGGGTTGTGCAACGTTAAAGGTCTCTAATTGTCTCCCTCTGTAATGTAGTGACGATGCGGATACTGTAATTAATCATGTTCTAATGACTTGATCCAGCTAGAAAGAAGCCTGGAATCATGGCTGATTTCTCATAGGTCAACGCCGCTCAGGTTGATCTACACTGACTTGGATGGGAGTGCATGAGTGAGTCTGATGACTGATTAATTACAATTATCAGAGGGCTGATAATTCACTAGAGATGATAATAACATCAAGTGTGCTTTATTGCTCTGGTGGAAAAAGCCTCTCAAATTGTGTTAATTTCTCTTCCTTCACTGTCCAATGCTTTTAAGTGCAGCAGGACAGGTGGATCGCTGATGGGGTGTGTTCAAATATTAGAGGTAAAAACTGGCAGAAAAATAGAAAACAAACTCCTTAATTGCCAGGTATCATGGGGGGGGGGGTGGAGTTGTTGATGCTGTAGTTAAAAAAGTCATCCTCGCAGGGCCATTCTGCCTGGCTGCACATTAAGGATGACATGACGATGACTCACACGCAACACTGATTCACTTTATATTAGATCCTTCGTCACCGCGGCTATTATCCCCCCTTTCTGTTGATTAAAATAACACCAAGACGTGCGTTAAATAGATGCACACTCACTTATTTCACAGCGTAGGCACATTGTGTTCATGGATGAATAGAAGTAATTGCTTTGTTGGGATATTATAGGCCCACAGTGTGTTATATTTCACACACATTTAACTCTACCTATAGCTTTACATGTCCCTCATGCTTCTTGTTACGTCTGAAATTTATCTGTCAAAATCCTGCTAGATGGGTCGCGTCATAAACCAGCACGGCTGGAACAGACCGCCCATAATCTGTCTTGACATTGAATCAAAGTCTTGTGTTTTTATAGTTGCTCCACCAGCAGGGATAGCGCTAAACTGAAACATACCCATCTGTTTCTTTCTATGTGCCAACATGTCAGATCGGGTTAAAATCTGGACAAGTTTAAGTGACAGTGAGGCCACGGCGTGATCCCAAACTGTCTCAGCTATCCAGTGCCATGTTCGCATGCTCCAATGAGTTTATCCCTATTTTCAGTAGAGCTGTGACAGCTCTCATAAAGAAACACTGTCATTTTAGAGGAAAGCATGAAATAGAAGCCAGGTATTGCATGTGTTAGTTATAACTCGGTGGGGTAAAAGATTTCCACTTATATATATATGTAGTTAAGAGTCAAAAACAGAACTTGATGCTCATTGTAACTACATATTGGAGGTCTCTAGAAATGAATCACGGTTTCACCAAGTGTTTATGTAATGTTTTCTACAAGTTCCCAGAATGTAAATTTCATTTTAAGCCTCAGGATACATTTTTAGGGGGACGTCATGTAGCAAATGGTCTGGGCAGCCGGCACTCCACACTGGGAGCAAACCTGTGTGTCATGAACCTGCTGCACCATTAATGATCATTGTTAGTCTTTTCTTATGATCCCAGAAGAATTTAAGGAGTTTTGTCAAGTTCCTATGAGGTTAAATATTTGCTGAAACAAAATATTTGAACTGCGTCTTTCTGAGGATGTTTTGAGGACATTCAACGTCTCTAAAACATCCTTTGAACGTTGCTGGGAACATCTGAATTATTCTCCTGAAGATATCATCAGCTTGCAGATAACGCGAGCCAGTTTTGTGAGAACATTCCCTGCTAGCTGGGTATGAACATTAGATTATTGGCAGGTCATGTTTTTAAAGAGAAAAGGGGGATCCAAGACTACAGAGGCTCATTTTGATTAAGTGAGGTTTGAAAAAGTAGCCTGTGGTCAGTTCATACTGGTTAATTGAAGCAGTTATGGAGACAAGCCTTAAAAGCCCCTGTCCTCCTTGACACTGATGGCTGTCCCATAAGGGACCCTCAGGTCTTTTGATAGGGCACTCGCCGGCATCCTCTGGGGCTCTTTCACCCCCCACAATAAACAGGCAGCCCTTTGTCACCAAGAGTAGGGGGGTCTGGAGGGTTGCTCCTCATTATTATTTTCTAAAGTAATTATACCTTATTATCTGTGTTTACTTTAGTGGGGGAGCAAGTGTGCAGGTGTGGGCCGTTCAGCAGTGGGTTAGCAGCCTCACTGGTTCACGCACCCCTGAGTCTTTTTTATTTTTATTATTAACTCTCTCCCTCCATCTTTACTCTGAGGTTTTGGGGGGGTTTAGTAGTAGTATTGTAGCCCTGCCGCTAATTTCAGCCCAACAAAAGAAACGTGCAATTAGGGCTATTATAGTAGCAGCTGTGTGCTTCCTAGCTGTGCAGCGACAGCTTCTCCCTGGCTCAGCAGAGAGACCAGGCCCTGCAGCGGCAGCGATAGAGCTGGAGTGGTCACAGTAGCCTCCAGCGTCTGCAAAAAAGACAGGAAAATATAGCCTTGGAGGCTGGTGTGTTTCTTCAGTGTAGACACAGCAGGGACTCTCGCCCACAGGCTCGTGGGCCTGGAGAACAATGGATCTGCCATCTCCCAACATGAAGCGTTATGAAATAGACCTCGCCACAGTTCCATTGGCTGCTCTCTTGCATGAAGTCATGTGGTCTCAGAACTGCGTGGGCAGAGAAGGATTTGCAAAAAGAAAATGCTTTTTTTTTTTTTTTGGAAGAATCAGGGCTTTCACAAAGACAAAAAAAAAAAATCAGTTTACAGAATTGGTTGTACTCAGTTGTTTTTTTTTTTCCATTTAGGCTGATCCAGGAGAAAGGATTATTAGTTGAATTTCTGTGTGAAGATGTAACTGTGTTGCCACATGAACAAGAACAAAGAGCTACCATGGAATGTTTGAAATATTAAAAAAAAAACAACTCTGGGATGTCCAAATATTCAGCCAGCAGGTTGTCATTCGGGTCTTCCATCAGTCAATACAGTATCTACCAATTCACTGAGTTGAATCATGTGGGTCACAAAGAAACAACAAAAATGCTTTTGCAAAAATGAAAGACGCAATTACACAGGCTCAAAGAAAGAAAGTAGCGCAGAGAAACCTGGGGATGTGTGCGGGGTTGAATATTTAGGGCCCATCGAGGCCCTCAGAGCGCCAAACACAAGGGAACAATCTTACGCTCTCAGCACAAACAAAATGGTCACAGGTCCTCCTCTGTTTCTCTCACTTACTGATTATCTCACTTCACTGACTTCCCAACCCTTCGAATAATCATCTGGCCCTGGGCCCTTAGTTTCAAGGGCATAAAGAGCTCTGTATCCTGCATCTATGAGCCACTGGATGAACATGTGACCTGCCTGTATGTCCTGGAGTCAACAAAATATTTATTTCCATAATCGACAGGTGCAGTATATCAGTAGCAGCTGGACTGTCTTTCATTCACAATGTGAGCGGTGCACCCAGGAGAGCAGTGATGTGCAGTTGATTGGGATAATAGCTGCTAGTAAACAGGGATTTGGAGTTTTTTCAGGAGAGAGCAAGCCACTGTCAGCATGCTTACAGTTGCATTTGTTGCACCTACGCCAGCATTTGATAACTTTCGTAGTCCACAAACAGCAAATCCACATCACACAGAATTGGAAAAAAAAAACCTGGTTCTGCATCAACTAAATGGGTGCTATCTTTTTTTATTTATTTACTTTACACACATGCAATGATGTACCCAGGGGTGGTTCTGGAGGTTGGTGGGTGGGATGTTGAGCTTTGTCCTTCCTGTGGCCCCCCTCTAAATGTAAACTGCACAATAACAACAAGGACCTTGATGGGTGGCAGGTGAAGGAGCATCTGGGCCATCTGATGTAATCCTGTTCCCGTCGCCATGAGGAGTTGCACGTCTGTGTTTTCCTCCTCTGACGCATCACGTTTGACGTCATGAATGATTTCACCGTGCCAGACAGAAGTGCCCGGTGTTGTGAAAAAAAACACATCAGAGTTTAACATCTTGGAAAATTTATCTTTGCAATCTTTGGTGGGTGTAGTAAAAGCAGCATGGAGAACAGTGACAGGGATGTTGTTATGTTGTTGTTTAATTTTTTTCCCCTAGATGAGTTGAATTTGTGGCAAGAATTCACCAAACCTCCCGGCAGAGTCGACGAGCTTTCAGTGCCTCTCTAGCGCTGAAAGTGGGGCCGTGACTTTTACCAGTGCGTCTGAGACAGGAGGCACCAGAAACCGCGCACTAATTAGCGTTCACCCAGATTTTCTGTTCCCATTAAATGTATGTCTAGCATTGTCCCTGCATACTGTAATATGAAGTTACTGTAACACTGTTAATGCACAAATACTGATACTGAAATGCCAATCACGGTACTTCATGTCATGTTTTGTGTGCCAATAGCACACACTGCTCCAAAAGATGTTTTACCCAACATCTGTCTACTCTGATCTGGTTTGAATGTACCCCTGAGACTCACACCTGGATTTCATTTCTCACGCTGCATAACAAAGGTCACACGACATTGGGTTCCGTGGTGTCAATCAATTACAAACCCGAGCGTTTTGGAAAATAATTTAACAAAAGTTGTGAAAGATTTCAAAGAAACGCTCATGAATATTGCTTTTAAAGATGTTGTCAGTGCAAAAAAAATTGCTTACCGTTAGTTTTGTCCGCCTTTATGCGTGTCCTTAAAAGTTTCGTCGGTGCAGTAAAAATATTTTACTGCCTGTGAACACATGCGTTGGTAGGTCTAATATAAATCATATTTTCCATGATAGTGCCAAGTCTTTAATTTTTCCCCCCATATTTTATGCTACAGGCATATATTTCTGGAAAATTCTTAACATGACTCTTTACTTGGAAATGACTTGAGTTTTTTTTTTTTGCTTTAATAGAACTTAAATTGGACAAAGACTTTAAAAGATGATTTTCATTTTTTAGGAGTGAAAGTGCTAAAAATTGAATGTAAATGTAGTGCTTGAATAAACGTATATAAGTTACTTTCCAATCCTAAGAGAAGATGGATGATGTTTTCAGAACGAGAAGCCGCTCTTGCAGCCTCGGCCATACTGGCATCCATTTCACCTCATTAGGACCCTGGAACTGAAGAGCCGACAAAACACTGCGAGAAATGGTTTTGCAGGGGGAGTGTGGCAGGGATAAATTGGCCTCTGGTTCAGTACAAGAACCCCCGCTGTGCCAAGCGGAAGAGTAGGGCCTGGCTGGCAGTAGGGGCAGGCCCAGGCAAGGCAGGCTTCGAGGCCCCATGCTGAGACCCCCTCCCTACCTCTGACAAACACGGCAGTGGATAATCTCTCCTTCAGGGACTCAGCCCCGCGCTGTGGGGCTGAAAGGGAAGGGGGCTGTTATACAGCACAGTGCAGAGGAACTGCCTCTGTATGTGTGGAGTGTGCAACACAAACACACACTTGTTTGCATTGTGTGTATTTTTCTCTGCAGTTTGTGTAAAACCCCGCATCTCCATCACGCAAAGTCTCAAACACAAGCTTACATAAAAGTATGAATATCTCTGATTAATTCTTGCGCGTATCTGAAGTTGAGAAATATCTCGCTAAATTCTAAAACAAGTGTGTCACAGGGTTACAACAAGTCATCCATTACAGGTAGACTGTGTTGACTTGGCAGGTGTGCCTCAGAGATCAAGACCTGCAATTTACAGGCTTATTAGCCGAACCAAGAGTCATCTTTCATACAAAAATAAATAATTGCAAAGATGGATTTTAGCAGAACGCATCCAAGAATAAGAGCTGAAGCAGAACGACACGGCCAGGATTTCTGGAAATGGCCTTTCAGATACGGGGTGCATTTAGCCATACTGGATTGATCCAAGTGTAATTATTCAATTCTCATTACAACTTTTTGCGACGCACATATGATGGTGAAACAAATGCAACCCAGTTTATTCAAGATAGATAATTGGGACCGCAGTTAATATCAGATTGAAAAAGACTAAAAAAGGCAAAGGTATAGGAAATCAATAAATTCTACCATTTACAGTAATTAAAAACACACAAGAGGGTCGTTCTCTCCAAACACTTTACTTTCATCAATATTTCTTACCAAAAAAACACAAAAACAAACAAGAACCAAGTACAACCCTAAAATTTTCACCGTGAGGTTTGTGATCTGATAGTTATTTTCAAATAAGAATGTCCATATAAATGAAGCCTGTCAGCCACTATGATGTCTCCATCTTGTAACCGTGCTTCTCCAGCTCCGCTCTGCAAGGAGGACAAAAATAAATAAATAAATAAAATTTTGAAGGGGGAAAAAAAAATTGAAAAGTTCAAGTTAGATGATTACAGGTGGGTGGTCGGGGCATAAGCACCTGCTATTGATTGTGAGAACCATTAAGAGACGGGAGTGAGAGAATGTATAAATATTGCATAATGCGTGCAGCTATGGATGTGATGATTACATACGTTAGGCAGCCGTGCCCTTTAACAATAATGATATCTTTAAGAAACAATGTAATAGCATGCTCTAAATAAAACAACACCGTATTACTCGCCAAAGTGTGCTAAAGAAAAAAAAAAAAGCCCTTTTATTGATTATTCAATAAGTCGACGTGAAAGCGGAACAGTTAACTGATGTGTGACTCGTTACTCCATTAAATTTAAATAACTGACACACCCTAAGTGAAACTACTTGGGACGTTAAGATTAGGGTTTTAGGGATGTTTACGGCACACTCTCATAGAGGTGCAATGTGCGGCAGCCACATTGCGATTAACAGCAACCACACAAATGGAGCATCTGCACAAGACCCGCAAAATACGGCAAACTTTTAAAAAAAGGTAAAGGAAATATAAGTGTAGTTGCCAAATTGTATTACTATGAATCTTGATCGAATTTTTTTTTTTTTTAAATTCAAAATTATTCCTTCCAACAAGGAGTTTTGGTGTTGTGCACATCATTTTCTTCATAGGGGAACTATTATACGCTTTTCCTGTTCTGTACTCTCCGTAGTTCAAAACCATCCAGATATATAGAGTCAGGCCTTCCTCGGATGTTACCAGGACACATGATACTACTTGGCAACACCGATGCTACATAGTGTCAAAAGATACCACTGGTACTTTTTCACTGCATTCAAATCTGTAATGACATTTTCAGGTGTCAGGATCCATGTTAGGATGATCAACCATGCATTATAGACATGTGTGAGAGAGGGGGTGCTTCAGTTTTGGATATCAGATATTAAAGTCATGACTAGTAACATCTAGGGATGGGTATTGTCAGGATTTAATCAGTACCGAAATTGAAACATATTGCATGTTGATATCAATATTTATCAATACTCCTATACTACACTTTATAGTTTGGTGCAGTAAGACTTGACATGAAAACCTGTTATTTATAATTTTGTTTTCCGAAGGGTTATCAGGTAACTCGATGCCTTGTAAGGGTTCTATGAGAAACGAGCTATTCCTTTGACGCACTGCTAGGAATGGGTACGAATGTTTTAGAACACTGTTTAAATGTTTAAAAATATTACAAGAATTTTGTTACTACTCCCGACAATTTTTCTTACTGCTGTCGGTGCTGCAGTGCAGGTCAAGCTTTTGGGGCACGTTTAGTAACAGGCTATTTTTTTGGATTGAGGGCAGTATCTGTCACAAAGAGACACTTGTCTGCAAGAGAAACGTGCAGCGATGCCAACAGCAGCTTTGACATCATTCAGGTGGTTGCACAAATACTGATAGTGGCATCATTTATGAAGGAGATTATTGGTGCTTCAATACCAACACAATCACAAACTGGTACCAATCAACATTGGTCCTCAGTATCCATCCCTTGTAACAACTGAATTGCAGATCATTAATCCAGGTCATTCTATATATTCAAAACTGTAACTGTAGGTCTCTGAGACCATATCCCAACACACATGAATGATAATCGTTCTTAGGATTATTTATACTTGAAATGTTCATTGTGGCAATCTGAAATGTTCCATCAGACTACAAAGAACACATCCAGTTTGACTATTAAATGTTAAAATGGCCTTCTTCTAAGTATTTCTTAAATCTAGTTTTGACAAGTCAGATCTAGTTTGTATATGCAGTTAACTGTAAACGCATTTCTCATAGTAAAAATGTATTATTGACATCTTTAATTTGCAATCCGTCAAGTGATAATGGTTTTTCAAGGAGAAATGCTCCTATTGATATCAAGATATTTAATCACAGATTACAGTGTGGTTTAATTAAATATAAAACCTGTGTTTTTTTTTTACTTTTATTATCCAAATATCCTCATTTGATATTCATGTACAACAATGTCATACAAGGTTGACAGAAAATATGGAAAGGCACAAAGGGGCCTTCATACAATCTAGTCCCCCTGGGGGTTTATTCTAGCAATTTATGAAGAAGCAATACAACAAACAGGTCATCAACAAAGTAAAGACTTCTGGATATGCAAGAAAAGGCTATGGCCGTTTGATGCCAACTGATCATAATCATTCAGATCACCCAGATGTTAATAACCAATCCATTTAGTTTTGAATAATTTCAAGATAAATGGAGGCTTCTCTCAGACATTTGGACACAAAAAACAAATTAATCCAGGTGCTGTGTGTCTCATTTCCCATTCAGCACGCTTTTAGATGTCATTGTTACGTGCAAAATATTTGTCAAGTCGAACCATAATTTGACCTTGTGAGGTCATGAAAACATATCCTACAGTTAATTTAGAGAAACAAATCTAAAGAGTTGTGCTGTCTCTTATGAGAATACCTTAGTTGATTAGAGAAGTCATCCTCGACGTTGTCGTCATCCCAGTTGTCTTCCCAAACATGAGCATCTTCATCCTCATCCAGCCCAGTCCAATCTACCGTGTTAACAGTGGACCATCACCAAAACATGTCATTGTTACTCTCATACAGGTACAAAGGAGACAAACCGATGTCAAACACACCAGGTACTATGGCCGGTGAGGTCCCCTTACTAACTTGACATTATTTTGCCTACTTTAGCTTTTTGGCTAATGTTGAATTACAATAGCTTCTGTGGCTACTTGCAGACGTTAGCAAAGACATGAATGAAGAATGTCCATAAACCATACTGACTGGTATAACAAGAGACACCCAGATTCTTCAGTTAAACTGATTCATTGCGTCGTTTCACTTGTCGCGTAAAGCAGCAACCTCGCTAGCCAATGCTAACGCTAGCATAGCTAGGCTAGCTGAGTCACTGTTACAAACTGAGAATGGTCATACTGTAACGAACGAAGACGGTCCCTAATATAAGAAGCGGTCCGACTTAAATTCGTGTACATAGCTCACCTTCGGCTGGAAATTCTTCAAACTCGTCGTCCTCCTCCAGTAAACCCAGATCCACGGTCTGTTTCTTCTCTGACATGTTGGCCGTCTAGCTAGCTAGCGTTGTGTAGCTGTTTGTAACCGGATGAAAAAAAAAAAAACAGGGGGATTGTGGGACATTGAAGATGTTGACGCGGGTCGCGGTTGCGCCAACTGCGCAGGAAGACCGGCGGTGGTCAGGCAAACGGGGTAGACCATTTAACACGATGAGCTTTATATGCCAATGCGTTCACCTCCGAACTAAACAAGACACTACATCGAGGAACCCTTACTTACCGAGCCCAGCAAATCCTGCGCAACAGGCGCAATCATTTGATCTTTGATCACACGAGTCTGTTATGCTGTCTCGTATTGTATTACTTTTTTAACATAATTTATAGCTTTTTGCAGTAACTTTGGAGCAATAGTAATTTTGAATCGTATATGTATATTCTTATATTTCAAGTATGACTATTTCTTCTCTAGAAGTTACATATAGTAGCAGTTGTGTTATTTTCAGCGCCTGATGTTTTGTGCTGTTGTGGTATTTGTCTCAGCTGCAACAGCGCTATCTCCTTTTCAGGAACAATAAAGTAAAAATATCTATCAGTTGTGGACTTGCTAACGGTTACAGGGACAGTTTGAAAATATGTCCCCAGTGTTCCAGTTTTCTGAATATAGATTTCACTTTATTGACACACAACATATACGTATATATGTATATATATATACATAATATATACCCTTACGCCAATACTGCAGTTATGGATAGAGAGGGGAATCATGTATGGAATAATACACATAAATGCCAGCTGAGAAACACAGCGGTGAATGGAATAGGGGAAAAATACATTATCTTAACAACACTGTAACAAGAGAAAATGAAAAACACATAAAATACCTTACTACTGAGAGTGAAAGTCATTCTTATCTGCCCTTTTTAAACAGGGAAGGATTGGCTTTTTAATGTATTTCTTCTGGTACAGAGGACCATGAACCTCCTACCGGAAGTTGTCCTTTTCCAAACACTGAAAATGCAAAAATAAGTTAAAAGAAAGTGTGTCACAACTATGCTTCACCCGCTTGTCACAGTTGTAAAGACATAACAAGAAAATGAAACAACGCTCTCCTGCATTCTAAAAATGTACATCACAAGTTTAAAGAAACTGACATGATAAAATATTACTTTTTTTAAATTTAAGTTTCAATAAACGTATTCATGTATGTAGCTTTTAGTAAGCCAGCTGAATGTGACAGGTGTTTAACCAGTAGAAATGACTCTAGACTAATCCGGAAAACTGTCTCTTCCCCTGTCCTTCTGTCAGTTTCTCCTCCGTCTCCCCCTCTCACTTAGACACACATCCACTATATTCCACACTACCACAAGACATCCACTCTTTCCTCAAAACATATGCACACAAGTCAGTCAAATTTCAGCAAAGATTTTTCATTTAGGAACAAATGCACATTGTAACCCATGTGGCCTGCACAAATAATGAAGCGGCAGCCACAGCTCAGATGTATTTTCGATAAATGAGAGTGCACATTTACTACAAAACCACTTGTACCACAATGGAAATTGCTCCGCAGCTGTCATCTGTTGACAGATTGAGCAAACCTCAACTTAGGCTCTGCATACTTATTCTATTTTCAAATTATTTTGTAATCATCCTAAGCCTTTACACATGATAATGCCACAACATTACAGGACGGGGAGGAACAAGACGTGGAGAGACAGAACAGGAAGTCGGGGCCATCGTTTGTCCCAACAGCCTCGGGCCAGTGGAGGTGCAGTTTTTAGATCGAAACAAAGCATAAGTCCTGAACACACATTCAGATATCCTTTACAAGACTCTCTGAAGACTGAAAATATTGTTCTAATGTAAGTGATGGATTAATATGCAGATTCATTATGTGTCAACTAATTGTTTTTCTAGCATTGAACACCTGAGTTTGATGAAATCTTATATAAGCCAAGCTAAAATGAGACATTTCAGTCCCATCCACAGTTATGGAGAACTTGTTTTATTATGAATGGCAGACTGTCTTGCTTTGAGCTGCTCTCCCTGGGGTGAAGTTGACTCTGGTGCCCGTGTCACTCAGTCTCAGGTGCAGGTGAAGCCCTGGGAAGCAACTGCAATGTCCGCCCGGCATACCTGAGACTGCAGTTACACCGCGCCTGGCGCCTGGAGTCTCTCTGCTCAGGAAAAACAGAAGGAGGTGGGGAGGGTCACAAAAGAGAGATACAACGTGGTTGCCGCAGCGCAGACAGACTCCACCACGGCTTGTGTTTGAGTAGCAGCATCACATTTCTGTTCTTGCACAAAGCCCCCTGGGAAAGGACGGGTCGGCAGCCGCTGTAAGCACACTGAATGAGACAGGCAGACGCAGATAGAGGACGACTCCAGCTGAAGCACCACACACACACACACACACACACACACACACACACACACACACACACACACACACACACACACACACACACAGCAGTATGTGTCTCTTTATCACAGGCCGGGCTCCCCATGAGGCCTTGAGGCAGTGAGAGGTGGACGCAGAGGAGCTGAGAGATCAGCTCCCAAAGATAAGGCACAGACAAAACTTCAGAGAAAGTGACGGCACATAGGAGGGCAGTCCGGCTGTCTGTAGGCTTACACTTGCAGTACCTGTGGACACTTTGTCTAGACAAACCCCAACCCAACAATTACACTCTGCATTGTCATTCAGTCTAAATGGAGCTTTCCTACAGTGCCATTCAAAACACAATATATGAAAAGGAAATGTGAAACATTCATGTTACCAAAAGTTGTGCACAGATTTTCATGCGGATTTTCATGAATGTCCAGCAACATGAGCGATCAGAACACCTTTTATTCTCAGTGAGAATGACAAAAACTAAGTAATTGTGACTGTGTTTTTTGTGAAGGCCTGGTTATATTAATGGCATAAATTCCATGTGGTTAGAATTCCGTCCGTCTATTCATCCATTTTCTATACCGCTTATCTTATAGGGTCGGGGGGGGGGGGGGTTGAAGCCTATCCCAGCTGACATGGGGTGAGAGGCGGGGTTCACCCTGGATGGGTCGCCAGTCCGTCACAGGGCCATCAGGAGCAATTAGGGGTTCAGTATTTGGCTCAAGGCCACTACGACATGTCCACCAGGGAAAGTCAGGATCGAACCAGTGACCCTTCGGTTGCTTGACGACCGCTCTACCTCTGAGCCACCCCCTGTAGTTAGAATTAAAATATAAATAAATACATACGGAAAACAATAGGAACATAAAAACGGGTACAAATGTCGTGAGGTCTTGCTAAAAACAACCAGTTTCAGAGCCAAACAGCAAATGTTATTCAGACCTCCTCCTCTCTAGCAATGTATATGTAAATTGATGGGTTACACATACATTTGTTGTACATTACTTTTCATAGGTATAAAGAGTCGTATTGACGACATACTTTTATAGTCCAACCTGTAAGTTAGCATCACCATGGATTCCCAACTAAAAGCCAGCTGGATTGCCGAAAAAAAACAACAACCCAGATAACATTCACAAATCAACATCCCTTTTATGATCTTTGTAGAATTAATGCAATCCTGGACGTGCAAAGTTAATGTTATGCAGTGAATCAACTAAACCGATGACTGGCGCGTCCCCTCAACTAGCCTCACGTTTCCTCCGCCTGCAGTGTGATGCCGCGTGTCAACTTCTTTAGCCACCTGTTTAGCCACAAACATTAAAATATCTTCTGCTAGCATGAACCTCTGATATTATTTCGGGCATTTAACTGAAAACCAATTCGAAACCTATTGACTGTGAGTCAAGCGAACCAGACGTTCAACAGTGCTCACTTCCTGGTTTTAGGACTCGTTCCTGATCTGCTCTATTAGTACGAAGAGAGAGTGAGATCTTTCTAAAATAGTGTAATTGTGCTTGAGATGAATTTAATCAAAGCTGTTAAGCAAAGGAGTTAACAAGGTATATTAGCTTAGAAAAACTCTATGTACATGAATATTACCATCATAGATTTAAGTGACTTAACCAGCTAGTTAATGAGGCAAATCCAAGAAAATAAAACCGACATGTAAGGGTTGCTCTGAGGAAGTCTGCAGGGAGCGTGACATGCTTCCAGGATATGTCTGTCAAGATCCTGTATTAAATTTAATCCCAGCCAGGCACTAAGTCTACTCTATTGTCTGTTATGTGGAAACCAAGGCTCCGTTTTCATAAAAATACTCCTCGAGTAGAGAGATGAGGATATTGATTATGTCATTTTGAAACCTGCATGTGAAATCATTGTATTCCTGTTAGGTATCACATGAAGGCTCTTTTTATGTTTGTTTTGCAGGCCAGATCCATTTTTCTCGGGGGTCTTATTCATTGAGATGTCTGTCATGAAGAATTTAAGTTTCATATTTTCCCCCCTGTCCGTCTTGAAAAGCTCTGTCATCTTGGGCTTGAGGTACAGTTTGCCAAGAGGCTAATGGCCCTTTATGGTAGCACAATCTGATGCCTGTCCTGGCTAGCCTGCAGGTAATCCTGTCCGAAGCGGCGGCTTAGTCCTGCTCGGGCTTAAGTTGCATATTTTGTTTTTATCAGGACACTGCTGATGAATGCTATCAGCGAGGGAGAAATGAAATATGGGGGGTCTAGAAATCTAGAGTTGAGCAACAATGACACCTCTATTGGTTTAGATTGTGTAATTTTCAGAATACACAGCGTGCGTTTCACAATATTTCTGTTCCTAGATCAAGGTGGCACAAATTCCGCACACAGGCTTGCAAGTAATTTTTAATTTTAAAATATCTTGTCATAAACGATAACCCTCAAAACAATTTAAATCACAATTATAGCCGCTGTACTTTCAGACCCCCAAAATATCATTGAATAAAATCCTAAAATTACATGCTAATTTATTTCCAGTAATGCGCGCTAATAGTGTGCTACCTCTGTGTCCGTGGTCCAATGCCACGGCCCTATACTGTACGTGAAAAGCACTCACACACTCTCACCATAGGTGATAACCCCCTCTGTGAAAAGCACTCTTATTGGAAGTACCCATTATCTGCAAAGTCTGTCCTCATGCTGACACTAAGTCATTAGCTTAAGCTGTCCTCTGTGTAAAATCATAATGATTTTTTTTCCCCTTTTTTTGGCAATAGTGCACGATGAATGGAGAGAAATTTTCAATGACTGCTGCTGCAAAAAAGAGAGCTGAATAAAGGAGCAAATATTAAAAAACAAAAAAAACCCAATACAACATATATACAGGGGTGTGTGGCATTTTGATTTTTTTTTTTAAACGTCTGATCCTTTTAATATAGGCTGTGAAGGTAAAATGATACATGTTCTCACTGGTTTTGAGCCTTGGCTGATTTAGGCCTGAAGTACATCTATTGTGCTCTGATGTGTCCTGAGATCAGCACCACAATAGTGCTTTGTGAGCGATGACACATGTCACATGTTCATGGAGAAATGCGTGCTACCTGAATTTCTAACACTTTAGAAAGTCTTTAGTTCTCTGCCAGTGTTCCGTACAAATATGTCTTCCCTTTAAAGGTTCCTTCAGGTTTTTTTTTTATCTTCTGCATGATATTTTTAGAGGATAATTATATATTGTTTGTAGCATACATATCTATCATGTCTCTCCTTTCCTCTTCCCACTTTCTCCGTCTATCACACAGTGAAGCCAATGCACCTCCCTCTCTTGCTGCTTCTAGTCATGGTATGTCAAAGTGTGCATGTCCCTCAGTGGGGGGTTCCCTTCATGAGTGACATGACCTGCTCTGCTCCTCTCTGACACCTGTCAGAGCCTCATCTGTCGTCTGTGTGCTGAGATGGAAATGAGCGGGAGCGACACGCCACACCAGAGGTGACACTGACAGCTCACCTGTCTTCTGCCGGCGTATAAATCAGTTGCCCGGCTCGTATTCTGGCTGCGTAACAATAATTATCTCCTCCGAGCTTTCACAAGTATCTTATTTGCAATGCAGTGATGTCATATGATTCAGACAGTGATGACACGGTGTGGGATTTGTGCATCCATCTGCACGTGTTGGTTCCTCTGTTTGTGCCGCCGCGGTTCTCAAAGTGTGTTAAATTTACATTGATAACTGATGCCAACTGCACATCGATCAAGCTGCAAATGCAGTGTAATCCAACTCTTTTCCTTGTTGATTTGCTATAATCTCTAACTGAGTAAATCTCCACAATTTGGTTGGACTGAATTCCATGCAACTAATCCCCAACATGTGGTCGTCCCAAGCCCCGGAAAAGTCTGTGATTGGTCTGATTGATAAATGAAGCCCTCCTTATGCTTTTGGGCGTCCGTTGGAAGGGGGCCTCTGTGGGTCTGGACTTTGTACAGGAAACCTGGGACAGCCACTTATTAAGTAGTTAGACCTTCAAGACGAGGCTGCAGACAGGGACCGCTGGTGGTCACCTGGGCTTGGATTTAGCCATCAGTCAGGTCAGTTGAGAACGGGACACACTCCTCTTTTCTGCACTAAGGTCAAGAGTTGTGTGTTTGTTCAGGCTGGCCAGGTAAAGAGATGTAATTATTAGCTCTTTCTCAAAACAGCCGGATCCTGTTTGTAGAATTTGACTCAATGCAAGTTTGTTTAAAAGATAGAAATTCTAGTGGAGGTTTCGTAAGTGAGCTAAACACAGGTGCTTTCAGTTTTCCCATTTCTTAACATCACCCCGTTGGTATCAATTTAGATTCTCTTGGTAATCATGATTGTATTGAGGAAGTTAATGATAAAACAGCGAGGAAGGTAAAGTCATTATTATTTCTTAATTGTTTCTTCTCCTTCAGTGAATTCTAACTCAAGATGCGCCGTGTGTCTGTTAATCATTTCATACATTTCTGGGTGAAAATAAAAATTGAGCTTGAATAAGAGGCTCAAAGATATCCACCACGATTGCAGCCTTCCATTATAGTATTTCCTACATGTCAATCCTCAGATTTTTTTATCAGTCAGATCAGATGCGGAAATAATAATGACACCGAACCCAACCAAAACACCACCAGTCCCTCAGCAGCCTGTCTTTTCAAAGCGAGAGCAGCGGTAACGATGAGCCCAGGCAGGCCTTAAACCGAAAATGTTTTGTTAATGAATACGACCTTACACTAGGTGCATTTGTTGTGATGTAATCATCCCTCCTGATCATATTGGTCATTACAAGATCTTTTCTTAATCTGATTTCAACGTAAAGCCCCCCTTTGATCAAGGTTTCACACGAGTATTTACCAGCTCTAGCAGCATGGATGTAAACACAAAACCAAGGTGAATGCAGTAATTTTCCATCACAAATGCGACTTGTCAGCAAACTAGAACATTTGTCTGTATGTGTTGAGTTTGAAAAAAAAAATTATATATATAAATAGCCAAAACCTGAAAATTCCATTACAGCCCTCCATGCTGTATTCCGCGATTTGTTTACTCTGTTTGAAGGCTTGACTTAGTATCAAATGTGACGCACCAGTAAAAAAAAAATAAAACACAGGAAGGCAACTCCTTGACTTAGAGTTGTTTTGCGTGTTCACCTGGGTTTAAAGAAACCCTCATGTATGAGATCACGTGTTGTGTGAAAAGTGCTTTAGTAATCAGGATGAAAACTTGTAATGGTTTCAAACATTTATCTGAAGCTTATATGGTGTAGCTAGAGAAACTGAGTCCTGCAGTTACAATCTCTAGTATAGCATTTTTCCTTTGTGACTCTCTGGAAGCTGCTGTACTAAGCTACAGTGGCAGGATGGTGACAAAAAGGGGACAGAATAGTTCAGGGTAAAGCTGTGAGCACATTTTAAAGGAAGCCTGTAGATTTTTATTTGTTGAAAACATGTGAGGCTAACAACAAGCAGCTAACCCAATTATGTCATGGTTAATATAGATGAAACCAAAGGAGGTGAAAGGGAAAGTGGTTATTTGTCATCAAGCCTATTCAAAGAGTGACTAAAGTCAGGAGTTATAATTCCCCCCCAATCACTTCCTCATGCCCCTGAATGCATTTGTCTTGCAGCTGTCCGGTGAATGCAACACACTGGGAACGTCACAATGGTTTTATAATGTTGCCTTAAATTTTTCTCTTGCATTTTGAAATAATAACATCATTATTGTAAAGCATTAGTTGTTCTAATCAGCCTCAAGAGAGGAAATCCAGTTGAGCGTCAGCTGTTTGTCATGCAAATTTTTTTGTTTTTTTCTTTGGTATGAGTTTCCCACTGTATTTAATCTAATTTGGCTTTAATCTCAACTGTTTCTGGGCTCATAATACGGAGGTGAAGTGAGCTGGTGAGGAAACCTTCTTCAGTATAGCTGCCAGGTACAGTTTCTCTTGGCTTGTGTAGCATTTGTAAAACATGCTCTCATAAAATGGAAATCAAACACTCAAATTCTTGAATGGGATGTTGGAAAATTATTTACAGGCAAATAAAGTTGCGTGCGACTATTATAAAAACCGCCCAGTTCAGTGTATGGTTCTATTTAGCTGACGTCATTTTCACTCTGAGATTTGGAAGTGTCAAATGGGATTTGCTACAGACTCTTGTTAATCTGTTACATGCTCTTGAAAGTTGATCGGCTAAATTTAACACAGCTCACACCTTCTGGGGATGTGTGTGTGGCTACGAGTGTGCGTGTGTGTGTGTGTGTGTGTGTGTGTGTGTGTGTGTAGGAAGATAAATTAGTTTTATTTTAAGAATTCTAAGGAGGCATGCTGCTCACTACCTTCCTGCCTGCACACACAGACACACAGATGTGCATCATCACTGGTTGATTGTCGGTGACCTCGGCTGATTAAACTGGTAAAGGGCAGCCAGTTATGCAGCTGGGGTTGGTAGGCTGTCTGGCTGACCAGGGCAGCAGCACTAAAGGGGAGAAATGGTAGCGTGACTGTGGAGCAGCCATATCATGACCCCAGCAAACACACTCCCAAGCTGCGCACTGTGCTGCACTTGTTCCCTTTGCAGAGGCGGCAGAGACAAAAGAGCTAGGAACTTCCCCAGACCTTCATTTAGGGTGTTTGGACAACTCCAAGGCCCCCTCGGTGCCCCTAGGGGCCTCTCAGCTGGCTTGGAGAGTGAGAGCGAAAGAAGGCAAGGCAGGGAACACTGAGCAATTAAGAGGGCAAGTGTGTGTGTACGTGTGTGTGTGTGTGTGTGTGTGTGTGTGTGTGTGTGTGTGTGTGTGTACGTGTGCGTGGGTGTGTGCGTGCGCACTTGTGGATGTGTATGTGTGTGTTATGAGTTACAGCGTGATGAGGAATCCATGACATCATGGTTACATGAAAGTTATATGTCTCTTATATTGCTCCAGTCATTTTTTTGTTTGTGTAAATTTCCAAAATGTTATAGTAATTTTGTCTCAAAAATCACAGTGTCACTTTTTGTGGAGAATAAATATTGCTTCTGTTTTATTGGTTTTGAAAAGCATTCATTTTTATCGACCGTGTCAGTGATTTTTACGGCCATATAAAGTCTGGTCTGCTCTATTATTATCACTTGAGTGTACAGAGAGCGTGTGTAAAATCAAATATTTACCTAGTTTATGTGAACAGGGCAACCATATCCAATGTTTTATAGAAGTGTGACTCACGGTTTCTCCATTGCATGTTTATTTGTTTGTTTATTTATTGGCCGTATAGTTTGGTGGTTAATGACTCTCTTCAGCGAACCACATAAAGTAAAGGGGAAACATTTGTAATGGACTACGGATACTTTTCCAGTGAAAGTAAAGCCAAAATAGTAAAAAATAATAATAATTAAAAAAAAACAAAACCCCAGATCACTACTTCATTGCAGATAGAAACAAAGCCGTCAGTCAAAGGAAACCAAAGTGAGTTGTGTATCATGTCTGTCTCTAAGTGTTCAATTACTCTCACGTGGCTGGACAGAAAATACAATTGCGAAGCTTTCGGTTAAGAGGCTGTTGTGAATTGAGATGTTGAGGCATTCAAGGAAGCGGTTGAAAGGGCGAGTTAAAAAGTCATCAAAATAGGTTTTCAGCAAGGGGAACGATGGAGGAGGTGTAGTTACGTCAACGCAACTTGGCCTCGTTGGATGAAAAATCGTCCGGCAGGGGGACAGGATGGTTCAGCCAGCTGGTCTGCCCCATCGTTGGGTTGATTGATGGTGTTGATGTTCTAAATCGGCCGCCAACACACCCGAGTACGAGACTTGTAATAGCGCAGCTTTAGATTGGCCCCGAAGATAGCAGGAAATGGATGGGGGATGGAGGAGGGGGAACTGCAGGGGAAAAAGGACAAGTTCCCATGCTTACCGGACTTGAGGGTTCGCGACTGCAGCTGGCGGCTAATAGTCCTACAGTTCTCCAATGCCAGGTCACACTACATGACAAACAGGACAGTGAATGCACTACACAACTGAAGCAGAAATCTTTACATTATTATGATTAAAACCTCTGAGCAGGAACAAAGGATCACGCAGAAACAGAAGAGGTGGCACAGAAATGACCAAAACCATGCCAAAACAGGACCTTTAGTCCCTGAGGAACAGGTGATCCAGCACACTCAAAAGGAGGACAGGTCTGTAATTACAGGTACACTTAAAAAAAATGCTCCCACAAAGGTACATGTGTTACCTCATAATTACAGTATTGGTCCTCAAGAGGCCAGGAGTGCCTCTTCTCACTAACAGAAAGGATGCAAAGGGAGGACAGGCGATGAGAATTCGTACCTTCATAGGCACACACCTGTACCTTGATTTGAACGTGAACTCTTTTTTTTTTGCTGATTTGCAGTGAGCCACCAAAGCTGAAGAGATAAAGGACCTTAGTTGGAGAATGAACTGGCATGTTGTTTTTGGCTTCTAACTTGTGAGGCAGGCAACACGGTGGTGCAGTGGTCAGCACTGTCACCTCACAACAAGAAGGTTCCAGGTTCTAGTCCTGGCTCCATCACAGGATCTTTCTGTGTGAGTCTCCATGTTCTCCCTGTTCCTGCGTGGGTTCTCTCTGGTACTCCAGCTTCCTCCCACAGTCCAAAGACATCAAGAGGGACAAGGCTGATTGATACTCTAAATTGACCGTAGGTGTGACTGTGAGTGTGAATGGTTGTCTGTCTCTATGTGTTGGTCCTGTGATGGACTGGTGACCTGTCCAGGGTGAACCCCGCCTCAAGCCTGAAGGCTGCTGGGATGGTTGATGGATGATGCTAGATGGATCGATGGACTTGTGAGGCAGCTAATTTGGCAAGATCACAACATGTCGGTCTGAGTTATGAATTTTTGTCGGTATCATTTTAGGAGAGAGGCGGGGGGTTTAAATGTGTTCAAAGTAACAATGGCAGCTCTAGAAGTAACCAAACATTAGAAGACGAGTATTCTGAGCAGTCATAGCTTGAGCTTTATGACTGCAGGCATTATGTTCGCCTTTAAAAGGACGTGTTCCCCTCTGCGTCCTCAGTAGCTAGGCTAGTGCTGCTTGTATTTATGCTGGCATTGTCAGACACCATAGTGGAAGCTTTGGAACAGATGGTTTCGAAAGTCTGGAACTCCAATGCTTCTACCATGAGTGGGGGGGGGGGGGGATAGTTTCAACCATTTATCTATATTTGAGCAAGTTATGTAACATACTGGATTCTCAAAGCTTCAATATACCCAGGAAGAAATGGCTAGCGCTTTTATTTGTGTGGAGAGACATGGATCAGGGTCAGAGCAAATCAGAGGGAGAGCAGGAGCGGGTTTTTGCAGGATGCAGGTCAGAGTAACAAAACTCTTGTTGAGTTTTGATTGTGAATTTTGAATCTTGTCAAGGCCAGATGATTTTTGTGGAGCAGAGGTTATAGATGGTCTTTTCCATAGGAAGAGGCAGGGGTTAAGGTGCAGTAGTATATTAAAAATAACACAACTTCTCAGTAATTGAAGCAGGAGCTCCTTTATCATTGTGTCAGGGTTTTAGAATAACACGCTTTGATCAAGAGCAAGTCGGTCTGTGATCGGGTGGGAGGCTCTCAGATCTCGACATGCAAAGGGGAAACACAGGGCAGTCCAGGTTTATACTGGATCCTTTCCATCGACATTTCACAGAAAGAGAGAGACAATTTTCCGAAAAGTTCAGCTTCTGTTGAAAAGATTTTACAACATTTTTTTAACTGTACACATTCACCTGTCTGAAAAAAGATGGTTGCCAAGAGGTGAAGAGGATACACTGAGCCAGAATGAGTTAAATGAGCATCAGCACACTTCTGTAACTGTTTCTGTCAAATATTTTTATTCAAAGACATATCTAGCCACCAATTATGTATTTTATTCACCAATAGTAACAATCACCTTGCATGAATGTCGAAACCCACACACACACACACACACACACACACACACACACACACACATGCAGGTGCTTTATGGTAGTTTCCAAAAATCCTCTCATGTGATAAAGTGCGTACTTTTTAAATGCTTTTAACCCTATGAAGAGATGATTAAGAGATTGGAATGATGTAACGTCTAGTTGACCCGTTGAGTGAAACACCTCTTCTCCTCCATTATGTGAACATCCACAGCAGAATAATAAGCATAAAAATCATAATATCACTGTTGTACAGAGAAGGAGAGTGAAGAGGCAAGCCCCCTGCTGCTCTAATGAATTAAAAAATCCCCTGTGATTCTGAATGGTAGGGCTGAAATCATGAAATGACATCTGGCAGCCTTAAATGTCTCTGATTGTGTTCCATGAGATGATGTAAAGCTTTTTGCTTTGAAATACTTCGCTTATTAATCCCCGCTGTTTATCTTTTTAGAGCACTGAACTGTATCTTAATATGAACAAAAAAAAAGAAAAAAGAAACGGACTATCATCGGCAAAGATGAGAAGTTTCACTTGTGTTGAAGCATTAACTGGCTGAGTTGTCTGTTTTGTCAAAATTGTGTCATGGTCCTCAAGTTTTGTTATGTTCATAAGACATCTTAAAGGCCCGGGAAGATAGAGTCGAAGCTTCTGAGTCATTGTCCTCTGCAACTGTCCTGCCAGAGTCGTCCGTCTGGCCTCGGGGCCTTGCAGTGGCGTCTATGAAGTAGTCCCATTGTTGGTGGGGTTACATGCACAGACATAAGCCTACACACACACATACTCACACTCACACAGAATTAATTCTTGCACATACAGGAAGAGCATTCAGTGAGATATACATATCCAAATGTAGAATTATAGGATAGCATTATGTGTGAAGTTGACGTGCTTTTACGTCAGCATTTTTTAAAATGTCCTGAACTTTTTTGGGGGTGTTGTTCATGTGACATTCTTAGATGTCGCCCCCTCTGGCAGTGTGTTTTCAGGTCACTTCAAAATGTCATATTCAGTTCTCAT